>NW_006286683.1:652842-664296 GCF_000327345.1 Myotis davidii
ACGAAACTGCGCTAGGTCTACCAGCGGTTCTCAACCTGTGGGTCGCGACCCCTTTGGCGGTCAAATGACCCTTTCACAGGGGTTGCCTAAGACCATCCTGCAGATCAGATATTTACATGATGATTCATAACAGTAGCAACATTAAATTATGAAGTAGCAACGAAAATAATTTTATGGTTGGATCACAACATGAAGAACTGTAATTAAAGGGCCAGAAGGTCGAGAATCACTGGTCTAGACTCTACAGTTAAGGGACCAAATCCACTTCCTCAGGTCAGCCGCGTTTTGTAATGCAGCCAAGTGATCTGGTGTATTTGCATGGCGGTTTGCTTGAAGCCACAAACTCCTGTTCAGATCCTGTCAGCTGCGTTCATCGGTTTCCTGTACTCGGTTCTTTCTTTTGTATTTGGTGTTGGTCAGTGCACGGGGGCTTTGCACAGGGGATGGGTGTTCTACTCCCTTTCATCTGAAATGGAGAGTGGACTTTTTTTAAATAGCTTTTGCATTTACTCTCTTTTTTAAAAATATATTTTTATGGATTTCAGAGAGGAAGGGAGAGGGAGAAAGGGAGGTAGAAAATCAGTGATGAGAGAGAATCACTGACCGGCTGCCTCCTGCACACCCCACACTGGGGATTGAGCCTGCAACCTGGGCATGCGCCCCGACGCCCCCCCCACTGGGGATGGAGCCTGCAACCTGGGCATGCGCCCCGACAGGAATCGAACCTTCAGTCTGCAGGCTGACGCGCTCTCCACTGAGCCAAACCAGCCAGGGCAGAGGAGTGGACAGTTCTGTCGTCAGTCTTCTCTGGAATGGCCTTCCATGTTCTCAAAAGTGTTTTAGGAAGAAACTTTGAGTCTTTTTTTAATGTGTCTACTCAAAAAGGATTAAGATAATAGCATCTCGGCTTTTGATCACAGACCTCTTGCTATGTCTGATACATATATTGTCTCAAATTCTGAAACAGGCCCAGGACACAGACATTTTCAAGAAAAAGAAGAGGAAAGGGCAGGAGGACAGGTGAGTGACCCCACACGGCGGGAGGGCGGACGGCATGGGGAAGCTGTGGCTGAGTTTTGGGGGTAAGGCCGGGGGTCGCTGGGGGTCTAGCCTGTCCCAGGGCTCCCCTGTGAGGGGAAGACAGGACTGAGTCAGCTGCCCACCTCGAGCAGCGACCTTGGACTGGATCGGGGACCTTCTCCCGTCTCCTGTTTCCAAAGATCCGCACCGAGTGATGAGTGGAAACGCTAAGGCTGGCATTTCCAACAGAGACTTCTGTCCCCTGTCCCTGTCCCCTGTCCCCTGCGGGTGTGACCGCCGCCCCAGTCCCGTGGGGAGTGGCTGGCCTCCAGGCAGAGCGCCGTGATCTAATAACTGATACTGATGGTGTTGCTTATGGGTGTTTCTTAGCTTTTGTTCTAGTGCCTTTTCTCCGCCGCCCCCCCCTTCTGTTTCAAAATTGGCTTCTGTTACCTCAACCTCTTTCTTGGGCTCCAGCGAACTTGCCCTCGCCTTCAGCTGGCCTGTGTCCTGGCCGTGCCAGGCATGTAGGCGGCTTAGGTGTGCAGCCATGAGCACCTGGAGGCATCCCTACCCTTGAGGCCCTGACCTTGTGGTGAGGGAAACACACCAAAACATACAACAGACAGTGCAGGGTGCCAAGCTGGCATCTCCGCTCCGCTCCGCCCTGTGAGAGGTTGAAAGGCAGCCTTGTGAAAGGAGATGCCTGGGGGCAGGCCGGATGTCGTCCAAGGAGGTGACAGGGAGGTGACACCTGGGGGAAGAGGAGGGGCAGCTGGAAAGCTCAGGTGGAAGGAACCAGTCCAGAGACCCTGCGGCCATTGGCGTGTCTGAGGGACCAGGGAAGACCATGGAGGGCGGGGCTTTGCGGGAGCCATCATGTGGTCTGGCCAATGGTGCGGCAACCCTCTGAGCCTGGCTCTAAACCAGCGGTTCTCAACCTGTGGGTCGAATGACCCTTTCACAGGGGTTGCCTAAGACCATGGGAAAAACATCCATAATGACATATTGTTTTTGTGATGAATCACTGCTTTAATGGTATTCAACTTGTACAGTGTCATTGGGGGTCACCACAGCATGAACTGTACTAAAGGGTCGCTCTCTCTTTAAACGTAGGAAATCCAAGAAGAAGAAAGCAGCTCCTAGCATTTTGTCAAGTGGACGGATCGGCCAGGTTGGAAAATTCAAAAATGGGACATTGATCCTGAGCCACGTCGACATCAGGAAGATAAACTCGTCCCGCGTGGCTAAGTGAGCTGCTGCCGAGCCAGAGGGGCGGGGAGCCCTGTACCGAGGCTGGGCCGGCCGGACCCCAGACCGTTACTATTTCCTGCTTCCTGACTGTTCTTTGAGGGGAAGTCAGGTAGGACCGGGAAAGCTTCTGGGGCTCATGTGTCTGCGGGGCCACGTCGGGCCAGCCACGCGCCGTGCGCA
Organism: Myotis davidii; assembly: GCF_000327345.1. Lineage (NCBI taxonomy): Eukaryota > Metazoa > Chordata > Mammalia > Chiroptera > Vespertilionidae > Myotis > Myotis davidii. The sequence continues at coordinate 655,297 of NW_006286683.1, forward strand.
TGTGAAGTGAACCTGGCGGAAGACGTTTAATTTTCCCAGCGCGTCACTGAGTGTCACTTTCACTGGTGTTTTGTGCATTTGCTCGTAAGATTTCTCAGGAATGTACTGATTTGGAAGGGCTAATAATTAGCTTTCAATCGCCATTTAATTTTCTAAAAACGACTCGATGTCACTATCATGAAAGCTAATAATGTGGTCATTTGTCAAGTTATTTTGTGGGAAAAGCAGCTTCCATGTTCAGGCTCAAGTGTCTAAAGTCTACTTCACAGGAAGGAACGTAAATAAAATTCACCCTTTGGGGCGTGTGTGGCCGTGACTGTGAAATAGCAGGTGCATTTGACTCGTGTCCTAGAACCTACGTGTAAGCGACCGCCAATTCTTTATAGCAACCCCCGGGGAGCTAGCACGTTTCTTAGCCTCTCGCCCTGGCTGAGAGGGGCTTCTCACAGCTTGCGGCACGTTTAAGAAAAGCCCTCAGCCCGGCCAGTGTGGCTCAGTGGCCGAGCGTCAACCTGTGAATCAGAAGGTCACGGTTCGATTCCCGGCCAGGGCACAGGCCCCGGTTACAGTCTCGATCCCCAGTGGCGGGCGTGCAGGGGGCAGCCTATCCATGATTCTCTCTCACCATTGATGTTTCTCTCCCTCTCCCTTCCTCTCTCAAATCAATTATTTTTATATATTTGGGGAAGGGCAGACCCGCGCCCAGCAGTCATCACAGACCACACCTCGTCTTTCAGTTGCTGGCAGTGTCAAAAGAATTTATTTCAAATCTGCTTGAGACCGTGGTAAAACTCAGGTTTTCCAAAAGGCAGTACACAAAGTTCCACCAACCCCCAAAGACCAGAAAACACAGTGTCTGCAATCCAAAAAATACAAAGGCTGTGGGCACCAATACAAAAATTAGAAAAAGCCCTCCCAACCCCCTCTGGGCTTCTTGTGGAACTCGAACACCTCAGGGACCAAGGGCTGCCACCAAACACCACCAACCAGTGACAACATGGATGCGAGGGATGGGGAGAAGGGGAGGGAGGGACCAGGTAAAGAGAGGCAGGAAAACAAGGACACGAAGCGCTTCGTTACTCTTTAAATTCCTCTGCCAACGGTCAACAAACATCTCTCATGCTTAATACAACAGTTTAGTGCGAAAGCAGCAATCCTGGGTCATGCATCAGACGTTTTCTGCTCTGCTCAGCCTGCCCTCCTCTGGGTACTGAGGTGGTCTGGGCCGGGGGTGGTCCCCGGGAGTGGGAGGACCCCAGGCGGAACTCCCGGGGCAGCAGCCGCTGTGTTCCTGCTCGCAGGGCCCCAGCCGTCACTGTCCCAAACCTGAAGCGCACGGTGAACTCTCAGAGCCTTCCCGAGGGCCTGGCCTGGTGAGGCTGCCCACCTCGCAGCCCAGGAGCCCCCAGGGCCCTCCCCAGGACCAGCGCCCTCAATGAGCAGTGCCCTTGGAGAGAGGACCAGTGCCGCCAGGTCTCCACTCTCACCTCCTCCTTCTGACTGGAGTCAATGTCGCTCATTGAAAAAGCCGGGGAGTGTTTTCATCTTGGAGGGTGTCCGCTGGTTTCCGGCCTGAAAGGGCCACGTTTCATCCCAGTCTCTGCAGGGGACGCTCGTCGCGGTCTCCGCTACTCCAGTTGGCAATCCCTGGGCCTGGTTGCGAAGAATGGCGCAGAGAGGACATTCGTGTGGAACCTGCAGGCGTCTTGAGCTGATTTCCGGTGTGACGCTCTCCTCGTTCAGAACCCCACGGCCATTTAGGACAGAGACGGGGGTCACAGGCAATGGCCACGATCCAGCTAGAGTGACCGAGGTGCTTCATGAACAAGGATCCAGTGGAAGCCTCGCCAAAGGAGAGACTGACAGACGCCACTTTGGGACGATCTGAAATTAAACCCGGATGCCTTTGGGCCTTTTTAAAGTCTCTTGAGCATTTTTATATAGAAATAAACTCAGGCTTCACAGAAAAACAAAAGAAAAAGGGAAAAGCCGGGGACCCACTTAGTGACGGAAGTCCTAGCGCTGTACCCCTCTCTCTCTGAGACCCCGGTTTCAAATGTACCCCCGCCGAGATCTTTGGAGACAAAGGAGCCAGACTATGGGCGGGGACCCCTCAGATACCAGATCTTAAGGCAACCAAGGAGTCAGAAAGAGGGGTGCATCTCTCTCTGTATCGGAAGGGAACTTCCGCCCGCGATGCCTTTGGGACGAATAGCAGGAGTGCTGGCGTGGGGCTGTGCCCAGGGTCGCGGGCAGAGCACAGAGGCCTCGTGGTGATGGAGAATTTCGGGGGGCTGCTTCCCAGCCTCGGAGGAAGGCTGCTGTAAATGTCAGCGTTGCCCCGAGAGGCCAGGCAGCTGTGCAATATATACGGTCCTCAGAGCCCTCGCCTGTGTGGCTCAGTGGATAGAGCGCCGGCCTGCAGACTGAAGGGTCCCAGGTTCGATTCCAGTCAAGGGCATGGACCTCGGTTGCAGGCTCCTCCCTGGCCCAAGCCCTGATCGAGGCAAGTGGAGGAGGCAACCAATCCCTGTGTTTCTCTCCCAGCCATGTTTCTGTCTTTCCCTCTCGGTTCCACTCTCTCTAAAAATCAATGGAATAATGTCCTCGGGTGAGGATTGATTAACAGCAAAAATACTGTCATCAGAGGCTCAGATGGAAGATGGGATGGTCGGAGAACATTCCGGAGAGTCACCACCTGGGCTCGATTTACTGAAAGCGACCCGTTAGCCTAGAGCAGTGGTTCTCAACCTTCCTCATGCCGCGACCCTTTAATACAGTTCCTCACGTTGTGGTGACCCCCAATATCATTGTTACAAATTGAACATCATTAAAACAGTGATTCATCACAAAAACAATATGTAATTATGTATGTGTTTTCCAATGGTCTTAGGTGACCCCTGTGAAAGGGTCGTTCAACCCCCAAAGGGGTCGCTACCCACAGGTTGAGAACCGCTGGCCTGGAGTCAACAGATGACAGACCGTCCTGTTTTGATGGAAAACGCGTTCTTGTCTAGGCCTCAAAGTAGAGCAGAGGAGGTAGGTGAGGGGGACGGGCCCCTTCTTCAGGTGGGGATACCGAGGCACCGGAGGACTGAAGAGACCGGGCCCCACCCGGACCTGAACCAGGTCAGAGCCAGGTTCCGATGAGCCCCCGAGGCCTGAACGTGGTGTCTGGCCCACACATCCTGCCCCCACGGGCTCCCGGCTAGTTTCCAGTCCACAGACGTCAAGCTGCCAGGATCCCTTCTCTCCGAGGAGGACCTGCAGGGAGGAATGGAGACAGCCACAGGCGGGACTTCTGTGCCCAGGAGCCCCGAGGTGCCCCAGGATCAGCGAGGACTTAAATACCATCGAATGGAACCTGACGGAACTTCGGAAGCTGCCAGGACAACGAAAGAGTTTTGTTTCCAGGAATGGGGGTGGGGGCGGGGGCATCTTTGGGGAATCGGAGCTGAGGCCTGACGGGTTGGCGTCCATCCGTCCATCTGTCCGTCCCAGTTGACCCCAGCCGGCAGGACGGGGCAGACCCGTAGAGAGCCTGGTCTCGGGTATGAAAACCCAGGCCCGCAGCCTGTGATGTAGGTTTTCCGGGTAACACTGAAGGGGGCGCCCCCATCCCGGCAAACCACTAGCACAGCCCGGGGGTTCCCAGCCAGGGGCGCCCGGGAAGGTCTGTAGATGCGTCCAGTTGCCACAGCTCACTTGGGGATTGCTCCTGGCACTAGAGGGAGGAGGCCAGGGTTGCTGTAAACATCTCCCGTGCACAGGACGTCCCACACCCGGGCACTAACACCCCCGCCCCCCAAAAGTCAGCAGTGCTGAGGCTGAGAAACCCAGCACCAGCCTGGCCCGTGGGCCAGAGCGGCTTCCTCCACAAGCCATGGCCTCACCTGGGCTCGAACAGGCCTCCACAGGGGCCCACGTCCTACATTTGCTATCAGGATGAAGGCAGAAAAGCAGACATGTCTGGGAGCCCAGCGCATCTCACTCCTAGCCTCCTAGCCCCTGGGGCTCAGTGGGTAGAGCATCTGCCTGTGGGCCGAAGCGTCCTGGGTTCAGTTACGGTCAAGGGCATGGTCAAGGGCACGAACCTCAGTTGCAGGTCGGGTGCGTTCTAGAGGCAACCAATCGATGTGTCTCTCTCCCATAGATGTTTCTCTCTGTCTTTCCCGCTCCCACTCTCCCTAAAAATCAATGGAATCATATCCTTGGGTGAGGGCTAAAAAAATAATTAAAAATATACGCCCGGGAAAAGTGCACACGGGTCCTGCATTCCGCTGCCTTCCTGAGAGAGTGTCCTGGGCGGTGGGGGGCAGGGCACCAGGAGCCCGGATGGACAGGCCTGTGCCCACTGCCACAGGCTGCACACGGGGCTGGAGAGGCCGCCTGGAACCGTCTCCCATGACTAGTTCATTCCTTCACGGGTCAGATCGCTTTCATCGGGGGCGTTACCCTGGTTAGAAAGGGGACAGGCAGGGCTGTGTAGCAGCGCTTCTCAACCTGTGGGTCGCGACCCCTTTGGCGGTCGAACGACTCTTTCACAGGGGTCACCTAAGACCATCCTGCATATCAGATACTTACATGATGATTCATAACAGTAGCAACATGACAGTGATGAAATAACAATGAAAATTATTTGATGGTTGGGGGTCACAACATGAGGAACTGTATTTAAAGGGCCAGAAGGTTGAGAACCACTGGAAGGTCTTAGCTTGTTATGAATTAGCGGCTAGGAGGCTAGGAGTGAGATGCGATTGGGAACTTTTTAAAGAGATTCATTCTACACGGAAAACCCGAGCTTGCTCACCAGCAAAGGACAAACTCCGGGGGAACTACGTACAAAACCGAAACCGAGGCATCATCGGCTAGGCGAGGAGCCTGACCTTGGACGCGACTCTGAATTCCCTTCTCGCAGAAACTTCTGGGGAGATGGACCAGGCTACTCCTCCGCCGGCCCAACAGAGCATCCTCTTGATATAATTTTCCGTAGGAGAATGTCACCGCGGTGTAAAGGTCGGGGGATTCGGTGGCCGATGAGATGCCCCCGGCCCGTGGCTTCTCTGATGGCCAGGGCCTCCTGGGAGGGTGACGCACAGCCACGGGCTGCTGAGTCCCTGCTCCGAGCTGCCGACCCCCAAACACACTGCGTGTGGCACGAACCTGGCTTCCCTCCCACGTCCATTCTTGTCCCTGAACGGTGTCCTATGCTGAGACAGGAGGGGTGGCCGTGGGACGGCCGGGCGCCGTCCCTGGCATCAGCCGTATGGCTCTGCGCTCCCGGTGGAGTTGGGGAAGGGAGGACCATCCCGTGTTGGTGCCCACGGGACCTCCCGGCCTGCTGGCCGCGGTGGGAGGGGGCAGGGTGTTTTGGTGGCTTCTCCCTGAATTTCAGGACATTTTTCTTCCCAAAGAGGCACCTGAAACTGTGGGAACGTCCCTTCTCCCTGGGACCTCGGTGCTGGCTCTCCCAGCTGACACCAAGTCCGGGCTGAGCTTGGGCATCTCCCCTCCAAAGACGCAGAGCTCCGATGATGCGGGGAGCTCCCCGCCTCCCATCTGGGTTCCACTGTGGTAAAAGGCCCCCTCCACCAGGCAGCCCTGCCTGATTTCCCAGCTGCGCTCCTATTCCCGGGGCACTGGCTTCGTCGTTTCCAGGAGACGTTTCCCAAAGCTGGTGCAGCTGGCCCTGCCGGCCATGGCTCTGCGGGTCCAGGAAGCCGTGGGGCCTCTGTGTCCCCCGTCTTCAGGACTCTCTCCCCTCCAGGCTGAGTCCACCCAGAGCAGCGGTGAAGGAGAGAAACTGAGGACTGTGGGTGCCGAGCAGAGAGGCGGCTGCACAGATGAGGACCTTGGTGGGCGAGGCTTGGGCACAGCACCAGACAGCTCCTGAGGCCACCGGGCAGCTGGCCCAGCTGGCCACCCTGTGGCCGCAGCAGGAGCGGGGGCTCGAGGTAGGATCGTAGTCGTCGGATCTGCTGACCAGAGGCAGGGTCTGCAGGGCGCTAGCGTCACTCGGAAAGCAAGGGCGGTGTCTGACAAGCGGCCGGAGCCGAGTAGACACCGGTGGTGCTGGTGTCCGGACTGAGTTATAGAAAAAGCCCATCCAGCAAAGAGACTAGTCGCTCCCCGGCCTCAGAAAGAAAATGCTTGTAAAATATATTCCTGCAAAAATGAGGGAGGTTTCGTCCACCTGCAGAGGGAGGTGCGGGGGACACAAAGGGGGTGAGGGAGGAGTGAGATCTTTTTCTGAGAGATGGACCTGACTCCGATGGGTCTCCAGGCAGAAGGTGGGTGCTCCCAGCAGGGAGGGGAGGGAGGAGGTGGGTGCTCCCTGTGGCCTCAGCACACCCAGGCCCATCCGGGAAGCTGGGGGACAAGGAACAGTATTGCTGCCTCTTCAGGGGGGTCCCGTCCGCCCGGTTGCCATTGCGGCCGCTTCTTGCTCATGGTGCTTTCATGATGGCAGACAGCTGGGTCTCAGAGCAGCAGTGGCCAGCTCTCTGGGACAGCTTGCAGATCACTGGGGAGCCCGTTCCAGAGAAGCCACCCCCAGGTGGAGGTGTGTCACCTGGTCACTCCAATTCCAGTTCCAGGATTTCCTTCTGTTTAGGAACTAAGGACAGAGTGGGTTCACTTCAGCAGACGATTGCGTGTGTGTGTGTGTGTGTGTGTGTGTGTGTGTGTGTGTGTGTGTGTGTGTGAGAGAGAGAGAGAGAGAGAGAGAGAGAGAGAGAGAGAGAGAGAGAGAGGCGGGGGGCGGGGATGGGGGACCTAAGGAAACCATTTAGAAGGCGTTTAACAGTTCAGCGAGCGGCTGAGGATCGCATGAATGCGTAGCGCCCTTTCCCATGGATCCTGGTTCGTCTGCAAGTGGCAGAACTCACTGAAGCTCCAGGACCCAAAAGCTCAAGACCTTCTCCTGGCAATGGGCGGGCCCTGGGGACACCGGGCCATAGGGTCTCCTGTCTGCTGCTCTCAGGACCACAGTCACCAAGTTTGCCTTTCTCTCCGCCTCCACCCTCCTCCCCACAAGACAAGCTTTGGGAACAGATGGCAGGAAACCATACACCCCGATCCCTTCTCACTCCCAGGAGCAAGGTCCTCTGTGAGTACTGAACCGTCTGGGGGGAACGAGGGGAGCTCACCCCCGTGTCCCCCACCCACAGCGGCCACGGCAGGCCCAGCCTGCGACCCATCTTCCGTCCCCCAAAGCAAACATGTCTCTAAGATACTCAGGGGCCTCGGGGGGGCACCGCGACGTGGTCATCCATCGGCCCGCGTGGTTGTTGATCTCAGCGAGGGGTGGCGGGCTCCTCCCAGACACCCTTGTGGGGCGGGAGTGGGGGGACTAGTTGCCGGCCAGCTTGGGCCGCCCCAGGTGGGTTGGCACGTCCAGTCCTGTGTGCAGAGTGACCTGGAAAGGAACGCGGGGTGGGTGAGGGGGGCAAGGGTGCCCCAGCGAGCCCTGAGCGCCCAGGGCACACGGCAACGTGTGACCCTCTGCTGCCGGTGCCCACAGGCAGCCGCATCTCCGCATCGCGGGGCTGTGGGCTCAGGTCACTCAGGCGCGGCCCACGCGTGTGCCCCCAGGAGTGGATCTGCACCTCTCGCCTTGGAATGAGAACCACCCAGCCGCCCAGATGCCCCGTGGACGTCCCCCAAGCAGCAGGGGCAGCAGCCCATGGCCCTGGGGGGCGGGCAAGGTACCTGCACGTTGCGGTTGAGGCTGAGGGCCGGCATGAAGACCCCGTCCACGTGGCTGAAGGCCGTGGGGCCCTGCTGCTGGCCGTTGATGAAGAAGGTCAGGGTGTGCTGGGTCAGGTCCAGCAGCACGCCCACAGTGGCCCCCTTGCACACGCCGCCTTCCGTCCTGCGGAGAGAAGCCCCCGTGGGGCCGTCACCACACCCAGCCCGGGATGTCGGGGTGGCTCGGGGACAATCGCCTAAATATAAAGGGTGTCCCAAAATTCACGCAAGAAGTAATTTTGATAGAAAACACAGGTTTATAATTAAAAATTGTAATTTTTTTATTGCTTCATAAAGCATACAGGATAGGGTTATGTATGGAATAGCACATTGGGTCAACGGCTTTGCTGGCACATAGGCAAAGCCGCAGTCTTCATTGGTCTTCATTGTCCCTGCTCCTGGGACATAATCAGTACTTGATGATGCTGATCAAATGGAAGGGATTGAAACCAAAGGGCAACAGATATTAGAATCTGATTCAATAAACCAAGTACAATTAGGCTTTTATTTTTTTGTTGTTAATGCTCACGCAAAATTCAAATCCTGCATGAATTTTGGGACGCCCTTTCTCTACGCTGGCCGGGCCGAGGGCAAAGCGCACCTGTTGGTGTGGGAGTTGCAGTGCATGAACCAGCTGCGGTTGTTGTCCACGTACATGGCCCAGGCCTTGTCGTCCTTGCCTAGCATCATGTCCTTGACCACGCTGGCCCGGGCCACCCCGAAGGCGGGGTCCGGGTGGTTGTCGTAGCGGTCCACGTGCAGCTCCCAGTAGTGCACACCCTTGGAGAAGGCCGCCGTGCCCAGCACCACCCGGTCGTCGTAGCTGCTGCAGGTGGCCGTCTGGTTGTCGTTGGACAAAATGATGTCCCGGTGCCCAGAGTTGGGGTCAAAGGTGAACCAGGCCACTGGAAAGGAAGGAGGCAGGGGGGGAGCTGGTCAGCAAGGGGGGAGGGGAGTTGCTAGCAGGCTCTCACGCAGGCTCGGAGACAGAGCCCGCACCTGTCTCTCCCCCGGAGACCCCCCCATGCTCACCGTCCGACGTCTGCAGGACCACGGTCTTGCTGTAAGGCCCGACGCCAGAGGAGCTGAAGGCCTTGACCCTGGCGTTGTAGGTGCTGTTGAAATGGAGGCCGTCGATGGTGCATAGGGTCTCCTTGCCCACGTACACCTCCTGAAAGAGAGCCGGGGACACGGCCGGCACCTGTCACCTGGAGGGTTTCTTTTGGCGGCATGTTGACATTGAAAATGTCA
>NW_006286683.1:664314-664993 GCF_000327345.1 Myotis davidii
CGGTGCTCAGGGGCTGAGCGGCGACCGAGGAACCAGGAGGTCAGGGTTCGATTCCCGCTCAGGGCACAGGCCCGGGTGGCGGGCTCCATCCCCAGTGGGGGACGTGCAGGAGGCAGCCAATTCATGATTCTCTCTCATCATTAATGTTTCTCTCTCTCCCTCTCCTTTACTCTCTGAAATCAATAAATATATATATATATTAAAAACCTTATTCCTGCCTCAGGGCCTTTGCACCTCATCACTGTCCTTGGAGCCAATACCCTCTCTGGTGGCATCAGAGCGACAGGCGGCCTCTCAGGCTGGCCCAGAGATTGGGGCAGTGAGAGCCACTCCCAGCCTGGACCTTCGGGCCCCCCAGACCCGCACGGGGCTCACCCGGAACTGCCCCCCGTCGCCGTCGTCCAGCTCCAGGATGTAGCCGTCCACGGGGCTGTGGGTGAAGGGCGGCAGCCTCCAGGCCAGCGTGACGCTGTTGTTGCGGGTGCAGCACTTCTCCAGCTGCAGCAGGGGTCCGGGCGGCACTGCAACGGGGACAGGGACGCCAGGGTTAGAGCATGACCCCTCCTCAGGGCACCGGGCCTCTATGGCCCCCTCCCCATCCCAGAGCCCAGCCCCCTCCCCCTCACCATCCCGGCCCCCAGGAGGAAACCTGGCTGAACTCCTCACCAGCCACCCTGCA
>NW_006286683.1:665303-670455 GCF_000327345.1 Myotis davidii
TCCAGCAGAGCCTCCGTCCACGTGCCTCCAGGCCCATAGGGACCCTGGGGGCCAGCGCACAGCTTACACCTGGGGCTGGGGTGGTGCTGGGAGGGGAGGGGGCAGTGGGGATTGGGGCTGTAAAATGCAGGCATTTAAGCCTTGTGCTGGGAGCATATTTTATTTTATAAGAGAACGTTTATTCAGAGAGTCACAGAGGTGGAAGAAGTGAGCCAGCTGGGCTGTGTGAGCTCAGGACACAAGTCCCAGAGGCAGAAGAGGGGCCCCTGCAGCTTAGGAGGGAGGAAGGCAAAGGTCAGGGCCTGGGGGAGGACAGGAGGACGCGACAGTGTCTCTGAATGAACAAGGATGCTCTCTGACTAGTGGGACAGCTCGGGTTCAGGCCAGGGGGCCGCCTGCCCGGGGCCACCAGCCAGCGGGTGGCTGAGCTGGGGCTTGAGCGTCGCCTGTGACTCGGGCGTCCCTCCCCTCCCGCTCCACCTCCCTCCCAGTATCATGACCTTGTAGTGCAGGGGTGGGGAACCGTTTTTCTGCCAAGGGCCACTTCGATATTTATAACATCATTTGCAGGCCATGCCAAATTATCCATTTAAAAATTATCCTGCTAAGCCCGCCCAGCATGGTTGAGCGTTGACCTATGAACCAGGAGGTCACAATGCGATTCCTGGTCAGGGCACATGCCCAGGGTTGCAGGCTCGATCCCCGGTGTGGGGCATGCAGGAGGCGGCCGATCCATGATTCTCTTTCATCATGGATGTTTCTATCTCTCTCTCCCACTCTCTTCCTCGCTGAAATAAATTTTAAAAAAAATTTTAAAGAAAATTAGCCTGCCATATTTGGTCAAGCATTTAGTGAACTCACCCCTCATGCCTTGGCAGGGCCAGACCAAAGGATTTCTCGGGCCTTCTCTGGCCCGCGGGCCGGACGTTCCCCACCCCTGTAGGCTGCCCCTCAGAGGGGCCACCTGTTCTGAAGGCAGCCCTGCCTGAACTGGCCAGTCCCGGCTCACCCCTACATTTCATCTGGATGAAATCCAGCTGGTGGATGGCCTGCAGCAGTGGCTCGCTGTCCAGGGTCAGGTCAAACTCCGCGGACACCTTGGGCTCCAGGGCGCCTTTGACCCACTGCTCCTGAGACACCTGGACTCGCTTGATCAGGGCGTCCGAGATCTTAAAGGGAGTGCGGAGGTCAGGGGTTGGATTTGCAGAGGAAAAACCGTGCAGTGAGTGATGAGGGAGGCGTGGGGGCCTTGTCCCTGTGCCCAGGGGCAGGACGGGGCTGCCCCCGGCTAGTGTGAAGCCGTGGACCAGAGAAAATGAACCCTACCAGTGCGACAGGCGGAACATGCACACGCACTGTGTGGTTTAAATCCTATCTTAAGCTCGGCTGGTGTGGCTCAGTGGTTGAGCCTCGACCTATCAACCAAGAGGTCACGGTTCGCTTCCTGGTCAGGGCTCATGCCCGCGTTGTGGGCTCGATCTCCAGTAGGGGGAGTGCAGGAGGCAGCCGATCAGTGATTCCCTCTCATCATTGATGTTTCTCTCTCTCTCTCTCTCTCGCTCCCTCTCCCTTCCTCTCTGAAATCAATACAAATAAATAATAATAAAAAAATTTAAAAGTTGAGGATTCAGTCCTGGCCAGTTTGGCTCAGTGGATAAAGTGTCCGCCTGCAGACTGAAGGGTCCCAGGTTCGATTCCGGTCAAGGGCATATATCTGGGTTGCGGGCACCTCCCCAGTAGGAGATGTGCAGGAGGCAGCTGATCAATGTTTCTCTCTCATCAATGTTTCTAGCTCTCTATCCCTCTCCCCTCCTCTCTGTAAAAAATAAATAAAAAAAATATTTTTTTTTTAAAAAAAGATGAGGATTCAGGTCTTCTGGAACCCTTGAGCAAAGGACTACTCAACTCCAGGCTGCGGGAAGGGGCCTTCCTAGCAGAGTTTGGGGAGTGGGGTGGGGCTGGGGGAAGGGAGCGAGCCCCCCTGGGCCCTGGGAGTGGGCTCACCTGGAGGAAGCCGGCGGGGTCGTTCTCCTTGATCACCTCCAGGCAGTACTCCATCAGCCCCGTGGACTGGCGCAGCTTCAGCGTGCAGTGGTTGATCTGGTCCCAGACCATCTGCGGGGAGAGAGTCCCTAGTCACCCTCGCATCATCCGAGGAAGAGCAGCCCGGCTGCGGCGAGAGTCACAGAGAAGGTTCTGGAAGAGGTGGCACTGGCCGGGCCCTCCGTGAACCCCCTCTTCTCGCCGTCCTGCTCCTGGGCACCACGTGGGGGATAAAATGGATCCATTCCCAACAGGTGGGGCCACAGCCCCCAGCAGAGCAAACGTCCTGAACTCTGGGTAGACGAGCAGAGAAAGTGCAGAATCTGAAGATCCCCCACGGCTGGTCTCCCTGCTCACTGGTCTCGGGGGACTCGATGGTTCACCAGCCACGGACCATCCCCAGAGCTCACTCCTCCTTCCCTGGAAAGTAGTATTTCCTGCCCTGGCCGGTTTGGCTCAGTGGTTGGAGCATCAGCCCTCGGACGGAAGGGTCCTGGGCTTGATTCCGGTGAAGGGCACATACCTGGGTTGCAGGTTCCATCCCAGCCCCCAGTTGGGGGCATGTGGGAGGCAACTGACTGATGAGTCTCTCACACATCGATGTTTCTCTCTCTCTCTGAAAATCAATGGAAAAATATCGTCAGGTGAGGATTAACCAAAAAAAAGAAAAAGGGAAAAGGAAGTAATATTTTCCGATTCGGTTGGCAAATGTCTATAAAACAGATCGAACCTTGGGACTATGAAGTCGTCCTTTGTCAATGCCACGTGCTCACAGGTGCTGCCCAGCCCAGGAGCCCGGCACCGTGCGAGGGGAACCTCCCCTCCCCTTGCTGGCTGGGGTCCTGTCATGGCTGCTGATTACTGAGTGCAGGACCCAGCAGACACGGCCTAAGAAGGGCAGAGCTGGGACCTGAGCGAGCTCGGCCTCGTCACCGTCAGTGGTCACTGCTGCGCTGCGAGGCGAGAGCAGGAGTTCCGGAGGCAGCACACGGGGCTCGGAGGCGGCCGGGGATTGTGGGCTTCCGACCGGCAGGACTCGGGGCGTCCGGCGCTGGCTTTGGAGGGTCCGCATGCGTGTCGACTGGCTTCAGGGACAGTCACGTGAGTACGTGGGCCCAGGGGCAGCTTGCTCATCCCTTCCTTGTTTCATTCACTCACTTATTCATCTGTTCACTCATTCATTCATTCATTCACTCACTCCTTCAATTATTCCTTCATTAATTCACTCACTCATTCATTCACTCACTCATTCATTCAATTATTCCTTCATTAATTTTATTCCTTCATTAATTCACTCATTCATTCACTCACTCATTCCTTCAATTATTCCTTCATTAATTCACTCATTCATTCACTCACTCATTCCTTCAATTATTCCTTCATTAATTCACTCATTCATTCATTCACTCACTCCTTCCTTCACTCATTCATTCATTCATCGGTTCACTCACTCACTAATGGACTCAGTGCTCCCCCCGTGCTGGGTGCAGAGGCTGCGACGAGGACAGAGAGGGAGGGGCGTGGGCGCCCTGGTCTCCCAGGGACCTACCTTCAGCTTGTGCTCCCTCTCTTTCGTGACCTTGGTGAGCAGCTTGGCCTTCTGCCGCGTCAGAGCCTCGACCAGCGCGTCACACTGAGCGACCAGGCAGGCTTCATAGTCCAGCCCGTTCTCCTGGGGGAGCAGAGAGGGTTAGGGGAGGCGTGCTGAGGTCTGGCGGGTGCTAGACACATGGACCGCGTGTTGGAGTTACCGAGACACAATTAAACTGGAAACCGAGTAGATATGAACTGGGGGAGAGGAGCTGTGAATCGCACCACATCTCTCTGGTGGAACAGTGCTTAGTCATTCAAACCTTGTTCAGAGAGTTTTTATTGTCACAGGAATCCTCATGGGGGCGGGGGAACAGGCTGCAAGTGCGTTCTGCGTAATCCCGTCCTATTGCGTGTGCACATGTGTCCCAAGCAGCCATCTCCGACTTAGTCCCTCAGTCCCTTCCCTCCATCCTGACACTGCTGCTTTCCAGGGTCACCACGTGTATGTTCCTCCACGTGCACATTCACACGGAGCACACGTGTGTGCACTTCTCCCTCACACTCCGAGCTCCTGAGGCCAGACACGGTACCTGAGGGGTCTGCATCTGGCTCAGGATGTGACCTAGCAAGAGTGCTACAAATACACTTGCTTAGGCCTGGCCAGTGTGGCTCAGTGGTTGAGCATCAACCTATGAACTAGGAGGTCACGGTTCGATTCCCGGTCAGGGCACATGCCCGGGTTGCAGGCTCCATCCCCAGTGTGGGGTGTGCAGGAGGCAGCCGATCCATGATTCTCCCTCATCATTAATGTTTCTATCTCTCTCCCCCTCTCCCTTCATCTCTGAAATCAATAAAAATATTTTTTAAAAATACGCTTATTTAGTAAATAACGTGTTTACATTTGGATGCATTGATAACATGGGTAGTGAACACCCTGGACAGGCTGACACCCCGTAGGATGCCGTGGCCATGCAGGGGGTGCACGACTTCTCTCCAGCTCTTTCTATGATCCTCTCTCACTGAGCTGATGCAAAATCTCCTGTATCAAGTGCCGCATGAGCGTGAGTGGACCGAGTGTGGTGTCTGCAGTGTCTGAGGCTGCAGGACAAGCCAGCCTCCTCGCGCGCATCCCTGAACGCGTGCTCGCCACACGCGGTCCCCTCCTCTGGACGCCTCTCCTGAGCTCGCTGCAACCCCCCCTGCCCCCGCGCTCCCGGCGCTGCGGCCGGCTCACCTGGATCTGCTGCAGAATGTTCTTCAGCTGCACCAGGAACTCCTTCGCCTCCTTCGCCTTGTCGGAAACGCCATTCAAGGCCTGGGACAGCTGGGCCTGCACCGGAGTCACAGGTTGAAGAGGAGAAGGAGGGGTTAGAGGCACACAGTTTGCACTTTATTCTGAAGACTTGTGTGTAGCCCAGCTGGCGTGGCTCAGTGGTTGAGCGTGGCCCTATGAACCAGGAGGTCACAGTTCAAGTCCCGGTCAGGGCCCATGCCCGGGTTGCGGCCTCCATCCCCAGTGTGGGGCGTGCAAGAGCCAGCCGATCCATGATTCTCTCTCATCATGGATGTTTCTCTC
>NW_006286683.1:670596-671336 GCF_000327345.1 Myotis davidii
CAGCCGATCCGTGATTCTCTCATCACTGATGTTTCTATCTCTCTCTCTCCCTCTCCCTTCCTCTCTGAAATCAATGCAAATATATTTAAAATAAAGAAGTTATCAGACATGTTTTTCTGCAGGAAACCAGGTCACGGAGGTTACATAAGCATTTTATGCACCCTGTGCTTTCCAGCAGGTGTAGTGGTTTTAAGTGTAAGAACTTGAAAAATAATAACACACACTGGTTACCGCGGGGCAGGTACTGTGCTAGAGGCTAAACACACAGAATCACACTTACTCCTTACAACAATGGTCAGAATTAGGTATTATTATCCAGCGGGCTTTAAGCTGTGCCTAAAGCTTACAGAATTACAGGCACTGCAACTGGGAGGTAGTTCTATGTAACTATACAGCAGGACGTCTCAGCAGAAACACTATCGACATTTGGGGCTACATCATTGTTTGGGGGAGGAATAAGATTTTTATGCAGCCTGTGTGCTTTCCCGCAGGTGTACTGGTTTTAAGTGTAAGAACTTGAAAAATAACACACATTGGTTACTGCGGGGCAGGTACTGTGCTAGAGGCGAAACACACAGAATCACACTTACTCCTTACAACAATGGTCAGAATTAGGTATTATTATCCAGCGGGCTTTAATCTGTGCCTCAAGCTTACAGAATTAATTACAGGCGCTGCGACTGGGAGGTAGGTCTATGTAACTATACAGCAGGGGATCTCAGCAGAAACACTATCGACAT
>NW_006286683.1:671381-671839 GCF_000327345.1 Myotis davidii
CATCATTGTTTGGGGGAGGTGCCCTGTGTACTATAGGAAGATTGGCCTGGCTGGAGTGGCTCCGTGGTTGAGTGTTGACCTATGAACCGGGAAATCGCGGTTCAATTCCCGGTCAGGGCACAAGCCCGGGTTGCAGGGCTCCATCTCCAGGAATCTAGTGGACAGAGGCCAGGAAGGTGGCTAATCTTTTTAAAAAATATATTTTCATTGATTTCAGAGAGGAAAAGAGAGGGAGAGAGAGATAGAAACATCAGTGATGAGAGAGAACCATTGGTTGGCTGCCTCCTGCATGCCCCCTGCTGGGGGATGAGCCTACAACTGGGGCATGTGCTCTGACAAGGAATCAAACTGTGCGCTCCTGGTTCATAAGTCAATGCTCAAGCACTGAGCCACACTGGCTGGGCCATCTTTTGACACCTCCTTGAGAGAGGGAGGTCTGTACTGGCTGCTTTACTGCT
>NW_006286683.1:671976-673536 GCF_000327345.1 Myotis davidii
TGAGCCTGCAAACAAGGCATATGCCCTCAACTGGAATTGAACCTGCGACCCTTCAGTCCGTAGGCTGATGCTCCATTCACTGTGCCAAACCGGCTAGGGCACTAATCTTTTTTAAAAAATATATATTTTAATTGATTTCAGAGAGGAAGGGAGAGATGGAAACATCAAGGATGAGAGAGAATCGTCGATCGGCTGCCTCCTGCCTTTTTAAGGTGTGAAATATTTACTGGAGAGAGGACGCTGAATAATAAGTGTCCACATTTGCAGCTGCTGTCGGGGTCCCTGAACGAGGGACTCTAACTCTGCCAGGCCTGACTCACTGACCTCAGGGGCCTGAGAGTCCAGTTACTCAGCTGAGCCTTTGGATGAGCTATGAAGATGCATGTTCCTTCCAAGAACTGACCCTGTGCCTGCCTTGGGGCCTTAATCAAGCGCCTGACCTGATTGGCAGCCACCAGGGAGCTCCAGCTAATAGCCTAAGAGGCTGTTCCATTCCCACTGGGAGGTGGCATCCCAGGCAGGTGCTGGGAGGGAGGCTGGGGCAGCCTGCAGATGCCCGTGGGCCTCGCTGTCTTACTCAGAGCCTGCTCTGTGACGGCACCACACTCCCCGGGGAAAAGGATGCAGCCTTCTTCAAACACGGTGCCTGGGGTGGAAAGTGCTGGAGACTAGCTGACAGAGGAAGGAAACTTCTGCTCTGGAAGCCGGTGGGAGTTCGGCTCTGGAGGGAATAGTGTGTCCCTTCACCGAGGGCTGGGATCGAACCCTTCCCGCCTTCAGAGACGGTTAACCAAGTGCAAGACTTGGGACATTTTCTCGCGCGCAGGTGGTAACACTTGAACTTAAAAACAAACTTTATAGAGGGGGGAAGGGGCGCTGGACGCTAGGGCCACCGAGGTAACTCATTAGCCCTCGCCACTTGGGGTCCGTGGTTAGAGTGTGGGCCTGTGGACTGAAGGGTCCCGGGTTCAATTCCGGTCAAGGGCATGTGCCCGGGTTGCGGGCTGGATCCCCAGTGAGGGGTGTGCAGGAGGCAGCCGATCCATGATTCTCATCATGGATGTTTGTATCTCTCTTTTCCTCTCCCTTCCTTTCTGAAATCAATAAAAATACATGTTTTTTAAAAGGTAACTTATTAGTCAACTTAAGGCGTGTAAAAAAAAGCACGCTTCTGCATTCTGGGTGCCCTTTATGTAGAATCATCTTTCCTACTACGTCATCTTTCCATGCCCTTCCCATCTCCAACACCCAGCTCAGAGCACTTGGAGTTCATTGAAGTGTTTGTCCAATGACAGATGAGGGAACGAGGGAATGAATGAATGAATGAATGAGATCATCCCTGCATGAATGAATGCATGCATGCATGAATAAATGAGGTCGGTCCCGTGTGAATGAATGAATGAATGAGGTCGGTCCCGAGTGAATGAATGAATGCATGCATGCATGCATGAATAAATGAGGTCGGTCCCGCGTGAATGAATGAATGAATGAATGAGGTCAGTCCGCTTGACCCTCTGGCCAGCCCTTGCCAGTTCTCCAGGAGAGAGGCCACGCCCCCCG
>NW_006286683.1:675232-675469 GCF_000327345.1 Myotis davidii
GGATCCCCTCCCCGCCTCCCTCCGCCGCCGCAGCCTCCTCCCCGAGCGGCGCGCCGACGAGTTGTAATTTCCAGGGCAGAGAAGGGTGGCGGCGGGGAGGGGAGGAGGGGGGAGGCGTCAGTTCAGCGAATAAGGATTCAGCGCCTCTCGCAGCCACGGAAGTGAAGGGGCAATTTTAAGGGTTTCGCGGCGGGGATCATTGTTAATAAGAATCTAGGACTGGGGTGGAGAGCGCAT
>NW_006286683.1:676369-680583 GCF_000327345.1 Myotis davidii
TGCGCGCTCAGGGGGGTGTGGGTGGCAGCAGGGGGTGGGTGGGGGAGGGAGCAGCGCCGGCTGGCGGGGCACGGGAAGAAGCCGCAGCCCTGGGTGAGGCCGGTGCCCAGGGGACAGGGGCCGCAAGCTGATGCACATCATTGATGTTCCTCTCTCTCTCCCTCCCTCTCCCTTTCTCTCTGAAATCGATAAAAATGTATTTTAAAAAATGATAAAATCCTATGACTCTTCAGCTCAGCGTTGTCCGCGGGTGAGCAGTGTGTCTTCAAGTTGAAGAGCCGACCCACCCAGGGCCAGGGCAGAGCTCCAAGAGTGAAGTCACCTGACTCTCCTTGCCCTCCGCTACAGGAAGCTCAGAGCAATCATTTCACCAGGCAGCGGAACACCAGGTGGAGATGGTGACAACCTTGCCCTCATTTGCCTTCGGTTTGTTTGTTTTTTTTGTGTGTGTGTGAGTATTTTTATTGATTTTAGAGAGAGGAAGGGAGAGGGGTAGATAGAAGCATCAATCAGCTGCCTCCTGAACGCCCCCCACTGGGGATGGAGCCTGCAACTAGGGTACATGCTCTTGACCTGAATCGAACCCAGGACCCTTCAGTTCTCAGGCCAACGCTCTATCCACTGACCCAAATTGGTTAGGGATGCTTTCATGATGTTCAATTTGTAACCATGAAAATACATCCTGCCTATCAGATATTTACATGACAATTCCTAACAGTAGCAACATGACAGTTATGAAGTAGCCACGAAAATAATTTGATGGTTGGGGGTCCCCACAACATGAGGAACTGTATTAAAAGGCCGCGGCATTCGGAAGGTTGAGAACCACTGGGTTAGGGCCTAATCTGCCTTCTATCGATAGAGCCACCGTAAGTGGGAACCTGCCTGCCACACCTGGATATAAGTCTCCAGGTCTGGAAGGGAGGGAGGCCTCTCAGGTGTGGGAGGTTGCTAGGAAACATCAGGGCTGTGAGTGCCCAACCTGCAAGAGGACAGGTCCTGCCATAGCCGGTGTGGCTCAGTGGATAGAGCGTTGGCCTGTGGACTGAAAGGTCTCAGGTTCGATTCTGATCAAGGGCATGTACCTTGGTTGCGGGCGCATCCCCAGTGGGAGGTGTGCAGGAGGCAGCTGATCGATGCTTCTCTCTCATCGATGTTTCTAACTCTCTATCCCTCTCCCTTCCTCTTTGTAAAAAATCAATAAAATATATTTTTAAAAAGAAATTCTCTCTGGGTGGGGGAGGGGAGCTGGGCAGAGGGAGCCCCCTTCATGCCACTCTTCCTGGCTGCGGAGCAGGCCCAGAGGCCGGGCTAGCCAAGCAGCCTGGAGCCTCACACGTTGGTTGCACTGAGTGGCTTAGCCCAAGAATCTGCCTTTTGTCAGACATTCCAGTACATTCCGCTCACCCTCCCCTCGGGGCTCCAGCAGCAGCAAACTCATAAAGGCCTCTTTCACCAGCACATGCACGGTACCTCCTGGCTTTTCGCTGTTTAAACGGGCCCAGAACTGGCTGTGTGTCAAGGACGAAGCGATTCTGGTATTTACAGCTTTACTGAGTGAGGGCTTCCGGCCTTTGGGTGGGAAACACCCCCTAAACTTCAGCTCTTGGAGCTCAGGCCTCCGTGATGTTCCTGCATCGAAAGTGCAGTTTAATAGCTGTCCCGGCCCAGCCCTTGTGGCTCAATGGTTGAGCATCAACCCATGAACCAAGAGGTTACCAGTTTGATTCACGGTCAGGGCACATGCCGGGTTGCAGGCTCCATCCCCAGTAGGGGGCATGCAGGAGGCAGCCGATCGATGATGTTTCTCTCTCATTGATGTTTCTCTCTCTCTCTCCCTCTCACTTCCTCTCTCTCTAAAGATCAATAAAAACATATTTTTAAAAGATTATTTAAAAAGATAGTCATTCTGACTGCAGCCCTTATACTAGTAGAGTTATACCCTGCTCCTTGGCTAGCCCACAGCCCCATCCCCTGTGTCCCCTGTGGTCAGCACACAGGTCCCTCCCCAGGCCACACTGTGAGGACATTCTCAGGGATCCATGAGTTGTGCTTCTCATGTCCAAGGTAAGGGCCAAACTCTTGTCAAATGCAAGAGTGTAGCCTGGAAAGCCAACAGCAACATCTGTGGATGGACCCAGCTCTTCCTTTTCCATTAGGCGCAGTGGTTCTCAACCTTCTGGCCCTTTAAATACAGTTCCTCATGTGGTGACCCAACCATAACATTATTTTCGTGGCTCCTTCATCACTGGCATGTTGCTACTGTGATGAATCGTCATGTAAATATCTGATAGGCAGGATGGTCTTAGGCGACCCCTGTGAAAGGGTCGTTCGACCACCAAAGGGGTCGCGACCCACAGGTTGAGAACCGCTGCGTCAGGGTGTTTGGGGGAAATCTCGCCACCACCGGCGTGAATCCCAGTGACCCTGTCTTCCAGCTGGTCCAGAATGGGTGGAGACACTCCTAAAATGCCAGGTATCTCCACCAGCGATGCTCGCTCGGGTCCCAAGATTGAAAAAAAAAAAAAAGTAAGAAAAGAACAAAAGGATGAGAACGAATTCAAGACATGGGGAACCAAAAGGCCAGGATATTTGAAACGTCCATGGCTGGAGGCATTTGGACGGGAGCTGCGAAAAGGAACAGATGAGTCAGAGGGGAAGTGAAACCCTCCTTGCTGGTCGGAACATAAAGCCACAGGACAATCTGATGAAGGTTTGAATGCTTCTGGGATGTGTACAGCAAAGAACCGAAATCAGTAGTTTGGTCAAATTGGTTGTTCCGGAATAGTCACGCGGATGTAGTGAAGTAGAGCGTAGGGAACACAGGCAATAACGTTGTGTGTGTTTTTTAATCCTCACCCGAGGATATTTTTCCATCGATTTTTAGAGAGAGTGGAAGAGAGAGGGGAAGACAGAAGTATTGATGTGAGAGAAATACATCGATGGGTTGCCTCCTGCACGAGCCCCGACCAGGGCCCGGGCCGGGGAGGAGCCTGCCACCGAGGTACCTGCCCTTGACTGGACTCGAACCATGACCTCCTGGTTCATAGGTCCAGGCTCAACCCCTGGAAGCTGCCGTTTCTTGCACTTGCCTGGAGGAGTGGGCCCCGCAGCGAGGTTCCGGAGTTGGGAATACGGGGCATCATGGAAATTTGCTAAACCTGCTGATGTTGAAGAGTATTTGGTCCCAGAGAAAACTCTGAGTACTTGTAGCATTTTTCAGACATGAAAAGGTCTGGAACATTCTTCCGGGCCAGGTCCGGGGGTGGGGAACTTGGTCTGTTCCTCCCCTCTGGGGATCCCCACGTTAAATTCAAATCCGTTGAACTCAGTTCAATTCAATAGACCCTGTATTTGCAGAGTCCATTGGTGTGTGTGGGGGGGTACACACATAAAGACATACATGCAAACAAACACGCTTGAAACACACACACACACACACACACACACCCAGGGCGATTTTCTAAGACGCCTTTCCAAAGGAAATTGGGTTTTAAAAGGTCTCCGCTAAACCCCCATCAATCAAATGCCATGGAGCAGCTGGGCCCACTCAGCCCCACACAATCCCTGCCAGCGAGGCCCTGGGTCCCAGCGGGAGGGAGGGGGGTGCAGTGGAATTTCGGTCTGAATGGGAGCCCAGGAGAGAGGCAGCGTGATGCCGCCAGCCGCCAGCCCGGAGCGGGGTCGGCTCCAGCTGCAGGGACCCAGGAGCCCGGGGGCAGGGGGAGGTAGGAGAGAAGAGTGGGGATTTGTAAAGCCACCAGGACTGGAGTCAGATCACCCAGTGAGGAAGTTGGGTTTTTTTAAATGTATATACTTGTATTGAGTTCAGAGAGGAAGGGAGAGGGAGAGCGAGAGAAACATCAACGATGAGAGAGAATCATGGATCGGCTGCCTCCTGCACGCCCCACAGTGGGGATCGAGACCACAACCGGGGCCTGTGCCCTGACCAGGAATCGAACCCTGACCTCCTGGACTGTAGGTCATCGCTCAACCACTGAGCACACCAGCCGGGCCCAGTCAGAATGTTTTAAGGGGAGGGAGGTAAAGAAAATCGTGTGATGCTTTAGCGATTTTATTTCTGCAGCTCCTTCTTTCCAGGACCAGGGATCAGCCGAGTGAGAAATTGGCCCGCTGGGTTCTCCAGGGCCCGGTGCCTCCTGAACTAGACCGTGTCCAGCAATTCTCCCGTGAGGCAGTGTTTAACTGCCTTT
>NW_006286683.1:686857-689329 GCF_000327345.1 Myotis davidii
AATAGAATTTGCTTTATGCTTTTTTTGATATTAAGGTTATCATCAGTTGTGTCACACACCTCACATTGATTCCAGTGTGATTGATTCAGATGAAAAATGGCTCTGTCGACAGTGTGTTTTTGCAAAAACAATCAGTGTGGCCTCCTTTCTCTTTCTAAAACGTATTTGTATTGAGTTCAGAGAGGAAGGGAGAGGGAGAGCGAGAGAAACATCAACGATGAGAGAGAATCATGGATCGGCTGCCTCCTGCACGCCCCACAGTGGGGATCGAGACCACAACCGGGGCCTGTGCCCTGACCAGGAATCGAACCCTGACCTCCTGGACTGTAGGTCATCGCTCAACCACTGAGCACACCAGCCGGGCCCAGTCAGAATGTTTTAAGGGGAGGGAGGTAAAGAAAATCGTGTGATGCTTTAGCGATTTTATTTCTGCAGCTCCTTCTTTCCAGGACCAGGGATCAGCCGAGTGAGAAATTGGCCCGCTGGGTTCTCCAGGGCCCGGTGCCTCCTGAACTAGACCGTGTCCAGCAATTCTCCCGTGAGGCAGTGTTTAACTGCCTTTGTTTTTTTTTTTTAAATATATTTTATTGATTTTTTTCCAGAGAGGAAGGGAGAGAGACAGAGTTAGAAATATCGATGAGAGAGAAACATCGATCAGCTGCCTCCTGCACATCTCCCACTGGGGATGTGCCCGCAACCAAGGTACATGCCCTTGACCGGAATCGAACCTGGGACCCTTCAGTCCGCAGGCCGACGCTCTATCCACTGAGACAAACCGGTTTTGGCTAACTGCCTTTGTTTTGAAGGTGACCAGGTGCCTGGACACTTCCATTTCCAGCCCTTCAGCAACATTCAGTGGTTAATCCACTCACTGTGACCTAAATAGACTGTTACCTTTTCTTTTTTTTGTTTTAAAGACACATGGTCAAGAAATGAAATGGTTTCAACCAGGCATTTAGTTTCCTTCATCCCAGCAGCGACACTGGGAATCGTCAGACAATAGAGGCCCGTGTTTCTGTCTAACGCACACGTCGATTTTACAGACGCTCTGAGAGTGGTATGGTCACTCATGGAGCAACACGGTCCCTTGGTCTCTTTGCCTTCACGCATCTCTACACCCCATTCCGTTTTAAATGACATCCCTGCATGATTACAGAACAACTTTGGCTGCATTTCCTCAGGCTATTTCCACAACTGCAGAGTAAGCATGACTGTTCTCGTCCCAATTTACAGATGGGAAAAGCAAGGCAGTTAACGAGTGGGAAAAAGCCAGGAGCAATGACATGACTCCTCAATTTATAGAGCTTCATGGTCCGTTGGTCTCTTTGCCTTCACGCATGCCTACACCCCATTCCGTTTTATTTTTTTATTTTTGTTTTTAATATATTTTTATTGATTTTTTTACAGAGAGGAAGGGAGAGGGATAGAGAGTTAGAAACATCGATGAGAGAGAAACATCGACCAGCTGCCCCCTGCACACCTCCTACTGGGGATGTGCCCACAACCCAGGTACATGCCCTTGACCGGAATCGAACCCGGGACCTTTCAGTCCTCAGGCCGATGCTCTATCCACTGAGCCAAACCGGTTTGGCCCCATTCCGTTTTAAATGACATCCCTGCATGATCCCCAATAAAGACTGGAGAGGAGTGTGAATTGAAGGCCCAGCTCCCAGCAGACACCCACAGCCCGGGCGGCATAAGCCACAGGAGTTTATTTATTTCCTCACGGTTCTAGAGGTTGGACGTTCAAGATCGAGGTTGGTCCCTCCTGAGGCCTCTGTCCTCGGCTGGCCGCCGGGCGAGTCCTCACGCGGCCTTTCCCCTGTGTGCGTCTGTGTCCTACTTTCTTCTTTTAAGGACACTGGCTTCAGCTTGATCACTGCCTTTAAGTCGCTTTCCCTGCGTGCAGTCACAGGCACCCAGAGGGCCTCTGGGTTGTAGAGGGCGCATTTATTAACAGCGATTTGCATAAAATAGTCTCTTAAAAGGAGGGGCTGTTTCCCAGCAGGATTCTTGGGACTAAATGGATCACACTGGTTGCGTCACCCCAAGAGGAGGGTGTGTGTCTATACGTCTGGTGGGAACGAGGTGTTTGTTATTGGGGATGGGATACAGCCCCGCGCCTTCTGTGTCCACTGCATTTGTCCACGTGAGCCTCCTGTCACTCACGCCTGGGCCTGCCCACGGGTCAGATCCTCCACAGATTAGGGGCAGCTTAACTGTGTGTCTGCCTATTGGAAACTTGAATTTCTTTTGGTGGTTGTTGTTAAACCCACCTGAGGAT
This sequence comes from Myotis davidii, assembly GCF_000327345.1. NCBI lineage: Eukaryota > Metazoa > Chordata > Mammalia > Chiroptera > Vespertilionidae > Myotis > Myotis davidii. Next base: position 689,142 of record NW_006286683.1, read on the forward strand.
ATTTTGCTATTGGTTTTATTTTAGGAGGGGGAGAGACAGTGAGAGAGAACATATAGGTTGGCTGCATCCCACACGCACCCTGATGGGGCGGGGGAAAGTGGGGACTGGGGATCGAGCCTGCAACCCAGGTATGTGCCCTTGTAAACATATCAGGCAGCTGCCCTCGCTGGTTTGGCTCCGTGGATAGA
>NW_006286683.1:689986-691516 GCF_000327345.1 Myotis davidii
GACGGAAGGAAACATGGGCAAAAGGTGAGGTGCAGGCAGACACGTCTGCTTTTATTCAAGGCCCCGGACAGATGGAGCTCAGGTTTCGCTTCCTGTCTTCCTCTGAAAGCAGCTTTTGTCTTTCTCCTGGACCCAAGCGCCGCGTTTGTCCTGAGCACACACAGGTGCGGGCAGCGACTCCTAAGGGGCACCCCTGTGCGGCGTACACGGCGACAATTGCAGGCCAGCTGTGTCCCCGTTACTGTGGGACTTTTAAAAAATTTTATTTTGTGTGTTTTTAAAAATATATTGTATTGATTTTTTACAGAGAGGAAGGGAGAGGGATAGAGTTAGAAACATCCATGGGAGAGAAACATCGATCAGCTGCCTCCTGCACACTCCCCACTGGAGATGTGCCCACAAAAGGTACATGCCCTTGACCGAATCGAACCTGGGACACTTGAGTCCGCAGGCCGACGCTCTATCCACTGAGCCAAACTGGTTAGGGCTAGTCATCAGGTTTTATGTGTTTTTTAAAAAATGTCTCTTATACCTCTCCCTCTTCACAGCCAGCCGTTGGTTAAGGGCTGGCTTTATCTCCTGCGTGGAGATAAAAGTTTAGTTTCATGTGTGTGTGCGTTTAAGTTTTTAAAATTGATTTTAGAGAGACAAGCAGGAGAGGCAGGGAGAAAGGGAGAGAGAGAAACACTGATGTGCGAGAGACACATCGATTGGTTGGGGAAGAGCCTGCAACTGAGGTAGGTGCCCTTGACCGGAATCGAACCCGGGACCTTTTAATTCACGGGCTGATGCTCTAGTCACTGAGCCAAACCGGCTAGGGCCAGGATGCTGTCCACACAAGTGCAAACCTCAGACGTAATTATAAATCTCGTAGGGTTCTAAAAAATAAAGAGGTCCCGTTGGTTTTAGTAATATCTTTTATTGAACCAAATGTATCCAAAAATATTATTATTTTAACGTGCAATCAACATAAACAATGGCTCATGAGGTATCTCCAGTCTTGATTTCATACGAGGTGTTTGGGACCCCGTTGTGTATTTTATACCTACGGCGCCTCTCAATCTGGGCTGGTCACCTGTCACCGGTTTAGTAGACCTTTGCGGCTCATGGCTGTCACACTGAACTCTGCGCCCTTGAAATCCGACACAGTTGAGCAGCAGCAGTCCAATGTACACAAGGAATGGGAGTCAACAAATCGTTGCCGCACGAGGAAGATCTCCGGCACAGGATTCTGTCCTTGACCCTGTTCTGTTTATCAGTGAACCTGGTGGCTTGGCTACTGCCGAGGTTAAGGACGCCACTCTGGCCCGGCCGGTGTGGCTCTGCGGTTGAGTGTTCGATCGATGAACGGTTCGATTCCCAGTCAGGGCACATGCCCGGGGTTGCGGGCTCGATCCCCAGTGTGGGGCGTGCAGGAGGCTGCCGATCCATGATTCTCTCTCATCATGGATGTTTCTATCTCTCTCCCCCTCCCCCTTCCTCTCTGAAATCAATAAAAATATATTTAAAGAAGAAAAACTGGCCCTAACC
>NW_006286683.1:692014-693328 GCF_000327345.1 Myotis davidii
TAAGGGCTGAAATGAAATACTTGAAGCCATAAAAATCTTAGAAGAGCACACAGACAGTAATATCTCAGACATTTCTCATAACAATATTTTTTCTGTTATATTTCCTGGAGCAAGTAAAGAAAAAAAAAAGAAAAAGAAAAACTCTCCCCGTGGGAACCTCCCTTTTCCCCTCCCTAGAAGTAAAGAGCCACTTTCTTACATGTCTTTCCAGAAACGCCCGAGGCCTAAATAAACATATATTTGTTGATCCTAATACTTGTGGGGATGGGCTGTTATTCTCTTGTGCAACTTACGTGAAAAAGGGCTGAACCTACGGTTGGGTGAACATTCGACGTTCTTCAGAAGTGTGATGTGTCCAGCTCCCCACTGTAACTGGAGTTTAAGCGTGAAGAAGAGCAGAACAGTGAGTGTGTGTGTGTGTGGGGGGGGCAGTCCTAGCTGTCCAGAGCTTGTCAGCCACATCTGGACTCTGTCACTTACAGATGAACCTCCCTCCCCGCAAAGAGAAATACTGACACCCAGGATGCCTGTGGAGGAGAGGGAGCAGGGGGCAAAGTAATTCAAGAGCACATCCTCACAGAAGGCCGGCTGGAGGGCCTGCGGGTGTTTAAGCGAAGGAGGGACAGCTCAGAGGAAGGCGATCGCTGGGAGGAAAAACAGCCATCAGCTGACTTCGGGGAAGCGTGTGTAAGCAGGGCTCTCGCAGTTAAAAATGTTTCCGGAGAGAGGGATCTTCTGTGACTAAATAAGGACTTTTGTGGAGACACATGAGATAACGCTGTGTGAGAACTTTTTATTTTTATTGTTATTATTATTATTTTAAAATACACGGAGTGGCCAGATTATTATGACCGGACAGATTATGATGACCACCCCATCAGTACAATGAAGTGAATTAGTTATGCAAATAATAATAATAATAAAACCTTGAGAGTATTTGCTTAGGACGTTTTCAATATTCAGTAGTTTTGGAAGTGTCAATGAAGTACGGATGGGGTGGTCATAATAATCTGGCCACTCAGTGCATTTTCATAGTCCGTCTGGAACAAGCAACTGGAAATAGAATGGGCATGTTTCTTCAAAAGTGATTTTTGCATTGTGTGACAAATTATGGGCCCAACGGCGGTAACAGGCCTGGTCCAGGCAGCTATCTTGCGGTTTCCACGCTGCAGACACAAGGTAGTGCTTCTGCCTCATTGCCGCCACTGTCCCCACACCGATAAGACCCACTGATGAAAGGAGTGGAAAGGGTAGGTTTCGATGTGTTGGGACAATGCTCTAATCAACTGAGCTACCTGCCAGGTGGGAGGGGAA
>NW_006286683.1:693658-695553 GCF_000327345.1 Myotis davidii
GAAGGGAGAGAGAGATAGAAACATCAATGATGAGAGAGAATCATTGATCCACTGCCTCCTGCATGCCCCACACTGGGGATCGAGCCCACAACTCAGGCAATGCCCTTGACCGGGAATTGAACCTGGGACCTTTCAGTCCGCAGGCCGGCGCTCTATCCACTGAGCCAAACCGGTCAGGGCCTACATGTTTTCATTTATTTACTGCATTTTCTAAATCTCTGAACTCTCTTTTGACTTTTTTGATGTTTGTTTTTTTTTTGCTTCAAAGGGCTCGTGAGTGAAAGTGTCCCTAATCCTGGTGGAGGGCTCTCTCCCCTGTGATCATTTCTATTTCTATTCAGAAAGGTTTGACATCTCAGTGATGTGACCCCCCACGTCTTTTCAGACGACCTCTACCTCTACGTGCAGGCTCTGGTCGGGCCTTTACAAAACCGGTTGCCCGATCCCGCCCCCGGCACCTCCTCAGGAAGCATTCAAGGCCGGTGTCAAGGTCCCAGCGCCGAGGAGCTGAGCAAACTGGGCAAATCAACCAGCTTTTAAAAAATATGTTTTTATTGATTCCAGAGAGAGGAAGGGAAAGGATGAGAGAGAGAGAAACATCAATGATGGGAAAGAATCATGGATCGGCCGCCTCCTGCATGCCCCGCACTGGGGATGGAGCTCGCAACCCGGGCAGGTGCCCTGACGGGGAATCGAACCGTGGCCTCCTGGTTCCTAGGTCGATGCTCTACCACTGAGCCTCGCCAGTCGGGCACAAGTATGTGCTTTAACAGGATATCACTGTCCTGATACTTTGAAATGATGTCGTTTCACCTGACACCATGGATAACCACGCCTCCTGTCACCCAGCTTCTGGGGATCTTCAGGACAGACAGCAAGGTGACTCAGGCGATGAAAGGAATTCATGCCAGGGTGTGAACCAAAGATCAAATGCTTCCTTACTCCCACACCAGCGAAGGTGTCACTCTCCCGAAGAAGACACCCTCCGTTTAAGTAGGCGGGTAAATAAATGCCTGAAATCCGGATATGTGACTAGGTGATTAGTGGAGGGCGAGGCTAGGTGATGAGGTGGAGGAATCTGGGCGGCAGGTGGGGCGGGAAACCTCCCAGGTGCCCTCAACTCACAGGGCCTGAGCTGGGGCTTCTCATGGCCCATCTCACTCCGCGGCAAGGGGCCAGGATGAAGGACATGCTTGGTGGCTGTCGTTGTTTCCGTATTATTTTCACTTTTATTGTTGACATGATGGGGGGAGTCTAGTCCCAGGTGCATGCATTCATGGAAGGAATCATTCCATGGTTCAAAAAGGAGAGCTAAATAACTGGGTTTTGGTTTTCCTTTTTAAATATACTTTTTTATTGTTGATAGTCAAACCGGGAATGAAGCCACGGCCTCTTGGTTCATAGGTCGACGCTCACCACTGAGCAACACCGCCCGGGGCGCAAGTATGCGCTTTGATGCCCAAAGTGGCCCTGGCGCTCTTGGCCGCTGGGCCCGGCGTCTGCACGTGCCTCTTACTCACAAGGACCCAGCGCCCAAGGGGACGAGGGACGAGGGACCGGCCGGGGTCTGGCTGTCCCAGACCTGGGTCAGCCTAGACAGGCCGGGTGGGTCCTGGCTTCGGGGACGGCGACCACGGCCCCACTTTCTCTCTGATCTCCTGCCGCCCCGAGCGGAAGCCTCTGGACACCGCCCCCTGCACCAGCCGGCCTCCCCCGGTGCACTAAAGTGGGGGTCCCCTCGGTCACTGGTCACTACGAGCAGCTTCGGGGGCTGCTCGGGGAGCCTACCTGGCCGGGAGTGGGCCAGCCGGGGCAGGGCTCAGTCCCGCGAGGTCGTGGGCAGGTGAGGGGGTGCCCCGGAGAGGCGAGAGGTGAGCGAGGGCAGAGGCCGAGCA
>NW_006286683.1:696059-696408 GCF_000327345.1 Myotis davidii
GGAGCCGGCCCGGGCAGACGCGCACTGCCCTCTCCACTGCCCCCTTTCCCCTTTTTCTTGCTTGAATGTGTTTTTATTGATGTTTTAGAGAGGAAGGGAGAGCGAGAGAAACATCACGAGAGAGCTGCCTCCTGCAAGTCCCCGACTCCCGGGCATGTGCCCCGACCGGGAATCGAACCGACGGCCTCTTGGGTCCTGGGTCGACGCCCAGCGCCTGAGCTCACCGGCCGGGCTCCCCTACCTCTTCGACTTGCCCTCTGTGTGCTCACGATTTGGCCCACCGCCCAATGGGGGGCGGGGATCCCCCCTCTCCAGGGGCCGCCTTCAGAGACCCCGCCGCCCGCCCCAG
>NW_006286683.1:696924-699376 GCF_000327345.1 Myotis davidii
GGGCAGCTGCGCCCTCGGGTCTCGGGGAAGCGCGCGGGCGGGCGGGTGGTGTCTGGGCTCCGGACAATGGGGCTTCGGTTTGCTCAGCCCTCGGGGAGCGCATGAGTTGTCTGAGGAGCAGGACGCACGGTTCAGGTGACGCCAAAAGCAGGACAAGGGCAGGGATTTAGGTGTCGGCCAGCCTTTCTCCAGCCTCGGCCAGGCCAGGCCAGGCGAGGACGGAAACCCGCCTCCTTTCCAACCCTCTCGCTGGCCACGACCCCCTTCCCCGCCGCCCCTGTGTTTAGAGTTTGCAGGCCCCTTCCCTCTCCTCGCCCAGGTAGGTACCTCATGTAGGAAATCAAATATTCGAAGGCTGCTTCTCTCTGTCCCAAGAATAATACATTTCCCAAAACATTTATCACAGGAATTCTTTAACTCTTCATCCGGAGATTGTTGACCAAAACCCGAGCGATGCATCCTTTTCCTTAAAGGAGCGCATCTGGTCTGAGAACTGAGACTTCCTTAAATGTAGACGAGCAAGCAGCCTCCACACTTTTTCATCCATTAGGGACTGCCTCCCCCCCCCCCCCCCCCGATGCGATTTCCAAGCCGCTCTGAGGAGGTTCTCAAAGCTGCTTACAGAATGACTTTAATTCCCAGCAGTTCCTATTGATGGATCCACGTTCATAGAAACCAGGGCTGGGTTTGAATTCCATAATAAACCTCTGCCTGCTGCGTGCAGAGTCCGAACTTAGACGGAGGGTACATGTGGGGGTGAGATAGGAAGGCCCCCCTCTCCCCTCCCCCCTCCCCTCTGCGGGATCAGAGACAGGAAGCCCTGGGGCCACTCCTGTTTGCTCCCTGCTTTGTAAACATGCTCTGAAATCTGATTGTGGCGGCCTGGGAGTCAGAGGGCCCTGCTGGGAAGTCATTTTCCCGGTTCCCTGGGGGGCGGGGTGGGGAACCAGGATCAAGTACGGCTCAACCTTGTCATTGTGCCTCGGGCCAGGGCTCTCTCTAAGGCTCTTTGAAGCACAAGGAAAATAAACAGCACTGTAGGCCTGTCTGTCTGTCTGATATTTGGCTGAGATGGTAGGCCTGTCTGTCTGATAGTTGGCTGAGATAAAGAGAAGAGGGGGCTTTAGAAACAGGCCTCGAGGTCTTTGAAAGTCCCCGTGGTGTTTTGGTGTTTCTTTTTAAGAGATTTGCTAACTTGGGGCTGAGGGTGGCTGAGCAGTCACCTCAGGCCTGGGCTCCCTTTGCAGGAGGGGAGGGGCTTGCGAGATAAGAACGGAATTATTTGCAGAATACTGTGTTGATCTATTTCATCTGAAGGCCTGAGTTCCCATCTGTGTCAAGGGATGCAGCTAGAATTCATGGCAGAATGTGATGAGTCCCCCCTACCCCCCGCTTTTTTTTTAGCCCCGGCCGGATCGCTCAGTGGGTAGCACATAGGCCCTCAGAGCGAAGGGTCCCAGATTCGATTCTGGTCAAGGGCGCATACTTGGGTGGCAGGCTCCATCCCTGGCCCTGGTCGGGGCGTGTGCGGGAAGCCACCCGTGGATGTTTCTCTCTCTGTCTCTCCCCCTCCCTTCCACTCTCTCTAAAAATCCATGGAGAAATGTCCTCTGGCGACAGGCTTTTCACATGGGAAAGGCCATGGCAGCAAGCAGGAACGGATTGTTCCCCCCCCAACCTCCCTCCCCACCCTGGGAACAGCATGGGGAGGCACGTGAGCCCCAGAGGTGCTGGGACCTGGGCCAAGGTTGGCTCAGCCTCAGATAGCCAGGGAGGTGTTGAAGCAGGAGATGGCACGGAGTTGGGGTTTGACGGCAGGTGTAGGAGGGAGCGGGAGATGCCGCAGGTGTGCACGGAGGGGGTGAGAGCTTCCAGCCGGTGGGGGACCCGCGAACGTGGGACAAGAATCTGACGGGAGACCCTTCGCTGCAGCAAAATCTGCAGGCATTGCTGGTTCAATATTCAGAGTCGGGGAAGGTGATGAAAAGGAATCAGAAGTGACGTCGGCTTTTTATGGAAAATGCCGCGGAGCAAAGCAATTCAAAACTGCTCACAGCCCTAGCCCCTAGAGAGGATCCTGTCAGTATTTTGGGGTGCCTCCTGGGTAAGCACAATGTCAGTGCTGTCTGGGCCTCATCTGGTAACTTCTCCAGGTGATAGACACTCAAAGTCTATTTTATAGTTTTCTTTTAATGTCTTTTATGGTTGTTTTTTTTTTATTGATTTCAGAGAGGAGAGGAGAGGAGAGGGAGAGAGAGGTAGAAACATTAATGATGAGGGAGAATCATGGATTGGCTGCCTCCTGCACGGCCCCTACTGGGGATCGAGCCCACAACCTGGGCATGTGCCCTTGACTGGAATCGAACCTGGGACCCTTCAGTCCGCAGGTGGATGCTCTATCCACTGAGCCAAACCAGCTAGGGCCTACTTCCATTTCTTATCATGGTATGTG
>NW_006286683.1:700062-703188 GCF_000327345.1 Myotis davidii
CACCCGCAACCAAGGTTCACGCCCTTGACCAGAATAAAACCTGGGACCCTTGAGTCCCGAGGCTGACGCTCTATCCACTGAGCCAAACCGGCGAGGGCGTCTTTTCAGTTTTTACGAGTACTTTCTGTTCACTCCTTGACTGGCCCTCAGGGCTGGGCGCTGGCCTAGTTTTGCCGACATGAGCATCCTGTCTTCGAGGATCGGCGAGGGAGGGCTGTCCCTGACTGGGGTCAGGGTGGAGAAGGGAGGGCCTCTGTTCTGTCCTCTGACCAGGGTGACTCCAGGGGAGGAGTGACCCCTGCAGATGCCAGGGCCCCAGCCCGGAGAGGCCCGGCTGCAGAAGATTACAGAAATGCGTGTGGAGGCTAGAGACCGTGAGAAGAGGGGGTTTTATGCGGATGTTGACTGTACTCAGAATTGGAGGTAACACAGCCACGTTCTGAAATGTTAAAGCAAAATGACAGGCTATTTAACACCCCTATAAAAACCACAGGTTTGCAAATTAAAACAATGAGGTGTCATGTAACGGACCAGGAAAGATTTCAAAGAATGAGCATGCCCGGCTGGTGTGGCTCAGTGGTTGAGCGTCGACCTATGAACCAGGAGGTCACGGTTGGTTCAATTCCCGGTCAGGGCAGACGCCGGGTTTCGACGGCTCAATCCCCAGTAGGGGGTGTGCAGGGGCAGCCAGTCAATGACTCTCATTGATGTTTCTCTCTCTCCCTCTCCCTTCCTCTCTGAAATCAATAAACATTAAAAGAAAAAAAAGAAAAGAAAACCCAACTCAGACCTCCTGCCCTAGCCAGAGGCATTTCTGGGGGGTGCAGAGGTGGGGTGAGGTTGGGGTCTGGCGTAATCTGGGGGTGCAGGCCTGCAACCTGGTCTCTTTCCTGCCTGTGGATGACCGTTGCTCTTCACAGTCTAGTCCTCAGCTTGGTGACACTAAGGCATTGGCAGGCGGTGGAGCTGGTCACGTAGCACCAGCACATTTCGGCCCAGGGGCGGGGAAAGTCGCGCAGGAGACAGAACCACAGCCCACGGGGGAGCTGGGAGGCCTGCTTCTCCTTTTCTAAATAGTATGCAGGTCAGAGTCCTTCTGTCAACACATCTTTTATTCGGAAATCAGGTTACCATCTGTTAGGTCACCGCTTGCTTTCCATTCCGGCCCTGTTGGTCCTCGCGAGACAACTCGATTAGATTTGGGGCATTCACCACGTCACGTCTAAGACGCACTCGCAAGCGTCCGTAAGTGCTGATTCACGCATTGCATTGCAGACAGATCACGTCACGGGTCCTCCTGCTGTCAGTGAATACACATTCATAGCAGAACGTCTAGAAGTCTCAGAAAAAGCCCCCAATAAAAGCCACCTGTGACCTCAGCTGCTTGCTCCCCCACGGCTGGCAGTGTGGTCTGTGCGGGCAGCACGGGCTGGCAAGAGGGCACTGGGTGGAGGGAGTCTTGCAGGCCTGGCCCAGCGCCCGCTCTGCCATGGCCGCAACCCCTCAGAGCTTCAGTCCCTCACCCTAACAGTCCACGCCTGCCCCCCAGAAACAAGGGCATTGATCACAAATGTGTGTACAGCCCAGATTGTCCTCTCTGCAACCAGTCCCTCGAGGGGAGCTAGTGAGCTGGTTAAAAGCTGGGCAGTATTTTTAAAAATATATTGTTGTGGCTTGCAGAGAAGAAGGGAGAGAGAGAGAGAGGAAGAGAGCTAGAAACATCCATGATGAGAGAGAATCATTGATGGGCTGCCTCCTGCACGACCCCTATTGGGGATGGAGCCAGAAACCCGGGCATGTGTCCTGACCGGGAATTGAACCAACCGTGACCTCCTGGTTCATAGGTCGGTGCTCAACCACTGAGCCTCACTGGCCGGGCCCAACTTTTTATTTTTAGTTTCTTCAGTAAAACAGACTTTTTCTTTTAGTACAATTTTTATTGCTAAAAATCACCCGAAAGTTTTTCGGGATACTTCGTTGTGAGTAAACGAAACTTTAACTTTGAAGGTTCCTTTCATCTTCTGAACCTTGTTGCTTTTTTTTTAAAGTATATTTTATTGATTTTTTACAGAGAAGAAGGGAGAGGGATAGAGAGTTAGAAACATCGATGAGAGAGAAGCATCGATCCGCTGCCTCCTGCACGCTCCCTACTGGGGATGTGCCCGCAACCAAGGTCCATGCCCTTGACCGGAATCGAACCTGGGACCTTTCGGTCCGTAGGCCGACGTGCTATCCACTGAGCCAAACCGGTTAGGGTTGAGCCTTGCTTCGTGGTAATGTTTCTGTTGTCACTTTATGAACCCCAAAAAAAATCCATGCCCTTGACCGGAATCGAACCTGGGACCTTTCAGTCCGTAGGCCGACGCGTTATCCACTGAGCCAAACCTGTTAGGGTTGAGCCTTGCTTCTTCGTGGTAATGTTTCTGTTGTCACTTTATGAATGCTAGAAACAACTCTCCCTCCCCGATGACACCCTCCAAAGTCATTCAGAAGCCGGGTGACCCAAAACGCCGCTGGGAGCCCCCGCCCTGTCTGAGGCGAGTCTGTGCAGCCGGCCTATTGTGAATAGTGGAAGCCATTCGGGGGGTCGGGCTGGGCCGCCTTGTGGGTGTCGGGGCTGGTGAACACCTGTGTGCGGGCGGGTGCAGGGCGCTCTGTGGGAAAGACAAGGACACGATCAGGAGGGAGGCAGGCATCCTGTTGGCCCTTCCCAGCACTGGGCGTGAGCAGACTGTTCTTGTCTCGAAGGTCTAGATCTAGAACGAGGAGCAAGTCACAGGGTCTGAGAATTCTGGGTTTTTCTTCCACGAGCCTATCTGAATTTTTTCAAGGTGTGCTTTCAAAAAAACAAATTTTTTTTCTGCCCTAGCTGGGTTGGGTTATTAGATAGAGTGTTGGTCCATGGATGGAAGGGTCCCGGGTTCGATTCCGGTCAAGGGCAAGTCCCTCTGTTGCAGGCTTCGCCCCAGCCTTGGTCCAGGCGCGTGGGGGAGGCATCCAGTCGATGTCTCTCTCACATGGATGTGTCTCTCTGTCTCTCCCTCTCTCTAAAACCAATGAAAATTATCCTCAGGTGAGGATGAACAAAAATAATTAGAAAATTATAGAACAGAAGTGGGGTGAGTG
>NW_006286683.1:703251-710395 GCF_000327345.1 Myotis davidii
TAGAGGCCAATGCTGTGCCCGCCTGCTGGAGGCTTTCCCAGCACACACGCCTTCCACCTGCACTTGGGGGGGACCTGGTTTTGTGTCATCTGCTCCCATCTGTCAAAAGGTGTTTTTTCTTTTCAATATATTTCTATTGATTTCAGAGAGGAAGGGAGAGAGAGAGAGAAACATCAATGAGGAGAGGAAATCATGGATCGGCTGCCTCCTGCAGGCCCCACACTGGGGATGGAGCCCGCAACCCGGGCGTGTGCCCTGACTGGGAATCGAACCGTGACCTCCTGGTTCATGGGTCGACGCTCACCCACTGAGCCACGCCGGCCGGGCAGGAAGGCGGCTTTGAGAGGTGCGGTGGGGACACGTGGGGGACAGTCCAGGTGTGTGTGTGTGTGTATGTGGGGGGGGGTGCTCAGCCTGACCCATTGCACGAGGTGCAGTTATGGGACAGCAGATTACAGAATGCCACCTTGGGATTCCCAACTTCCCTCTGGAAAATTCACGGGCGAGTGTCTAAACACCCACAGGTGAGGCCGGCGAGTCCTGGCTGGGAGGCTAGGTTTGTCCCTGCAGCTACTCACCTCGTGTCCTAGCTCTGTGGGAGGGTTTCTGGCTATTGGAAGGAAGTTTAGTGCCTGGAGAAGCAGGGACTCTGGGCTGTGTGTGTGCGTGGAGTGCATGTGTGTGTGCATGTGTGTGCGTGTGTGTGTGTTCGAGGCCCTGCTCAGTCTGCCTGAAGGCTTGGCATCTGCTGGGTTGGGCGGTAGGTGTGAGCCAGGCCAGCCGCACTCCTAGGCGGGTCAGGCTCCGTTTCTAGGCCAGCGCTCCGCCCGGTGACGGGCAGCCATGTGAGTCAGCGGCGGCTGCAGGCAGCGGGGACAGGCAGGTTCCTTCTCCACCCCAGTCAAGTCTCTTCCCAGACTGGGGACACCCTGGCAATGGCACCTGAAGGGAAAAGCCTGGGGAGTCAGAGCCTCTGAAACCCGGCGAGGGCTGCAGAGCCGTGAGTCCAGGCCTGGGAAGGTGACGGTCAGCGCAGGTCCAATGGCATGACCCCCCCTTCTGTCTTGTCCACCGTTCATTACCAGCCGGGAACTGTCTTGGATCCCCCAGGTGACCTACTGGCAACCGAGTGACTCAGGAGAGAGAGCTTCCAGATGAATATTTTCTATGACTTTTTAAAAATATATATTTTTTGTTGATTTTTTTTTTAGAGGGAGGGAGGGAGGGGGTGAGAGAGAGAGAGAGACATCAGTTGCTTCCCGAATGCATCCCAGCCATGGATCAAACCTCCAACCCCAAACCTGGGTATGTGCCCTGATTGGGCATCGAACCGGCGACCTTTCGGTGTACGTGACGATGCTCCGGCCAACCCCAACCGAGCCACCCCAGCCACGGCTTTGGAGGCACTTTTAGAGCAGATAGTGGTGTGACTCCGGGAGGGTGAGACTTAAAGTTATCAAAGTTTATGTTCCTTGTCATCAGTCCTAGACAGGACAGGCTGAGTCATGTGTTCACACCCGGACACTGGAGAGGGAGGACTCCGGGAAGCTGGAGAGAGTCCAGAGGGTAGGGCTGGACGGGGAACAGACCGGAACGCCCTCTCGAACAGCCGGAGGGCCCGAGGGTATTCGCTGGAGAGAATGGATGCTTTTCTCAGGGAGAAGCCGGGCAGAGTGAACAACATCTTCAAATTATTTAAAAGGTGTTTAAGAAAGTAGATTTGTATGCGCAGTGGTTACACTGGCGTGGCTCAGTGGTTGAGCGTCGGTCGACCTAGGAACCAGGAGGTCACGGTTCGATTCCCGGTTAGGGCACATGCCCAGGTTGCGGGCTTGATCCCCAGTGTGGGAGGCGTGCAGGAGGCAGCCAATCCACGATTCTCTCTCCTCCTTGATGTTTCTCTCTCTCTCTCCCTCCCTCTCCCTTCCTCTCTGTGCTGCCCCAGGGGGCTGACAGTGACTGTCATAGGGGCTTCTCTGACTGTGATCATAGCAAGGGGTCAGGACATACTGTCTCTGCTTCCGCATCCAGCGGGGCCACCGGCCCGTGCAGTGCAGGGCGTGCCGGGTAAATTCCACAGGCGTGACCCTTCCCTGCCTCACGGAGTCAAGTGTGAGGCGTGGGCATCACACAGCTCCGGTGTCTCGACCCTGGCCATGCGGACGCTGCTCTGAGCCGTGGGTGTGGGAGGGGGGTGTGTGCCGGCCGAGCCCGCCCAGACCTGGGGCTGAGGTTCCCCAGACCTGAGCCTCCAGAACTGACATCTCCTTTCTCCCCCTCCCTCCCGCCCCTTCTCCCAAGGTCGGCCTCCGACAGCTGGACATGTCCTTGCTCTGCCAGCTGTACAGCCTCTACGAGTCCATCCAGGAATACAAGGGAGCGTGCCAGGCGGCCTCCAGCCCCGACGGCACCTACGCCCTGGAGAACGGCTTCTTCGAGGAGGAGGAGGAGGAGGAGGAGTTCTTCCAGGAGCCCAGTTTGCTCCTTGACGGGAGGCAGCGGGGCCCGCCCAGGGACCCGAGGGACCCGGCCCTGCCCTCAGGGACCCTCTCCGGCAGCGACTGGATTCTGGAGTCCCTCTAAGACGGTCCCCGGAGGGACCCGCCCGTCCTGGGCCCAGGGCCAGCAGTTTGCTTTTCTGGCAAGGCGGCGCCTCTGCTCCTGCCTGCGTTGAGGGTGGTCCCCAGGCACCTGGGACCAGTGGCCAGTTCTGCAGGCAGGGACACCTGGTGGCCGTCGGTGTTGATGGTGGGGTTTCTGGTCAGGTGGTTAGGAGGTGCCCGGTGGCATCCTTGCCCCCCGGGGACCGGCTACTCCTGCCAGGACTTGGGTGAGAATGTGACGGAGGGTCCCAGCGAAGATGGTCACCGTGTTTCCTGCGAGAGGACTCGGAGCCGGGGGGAGGCCTGATGGCTGGCGGATGGTCCGTGCCCTCCGTCGCGGGGCTCGTGGGGTTCGCCGGCGAGCGATGTATCGGAACTGACACTTCACGGCGCCCTTCCTTCCTTCCTTCCCGGCCTCTTTGGCAGCCTTTTCTGCTGTTTCGGGAGCTTCTGAGCCTCTTGGCGGAGCTTTATTCCTCTGTCGGCTGTGTCACTGACCGTCCGGGTGATCAGTGACAGATCATTACTGACAGCAAGCATGGCAGGTCACACCGGCCGCTGCGTTCTCTTGTGGAAATTCGTCTCCCTCTGTGCCCGTCAGCTGCTGGGGGAGGAGGAGGAGGAGGATGGGAGGGTCTGCCGATGGGGGGGAACTGGGCTCCTGTCTCGTGTCATGCGCTGTCGGGGGGCAGACGTTTCTGTTTGGAAAGATCCTGGATGTTCACTGGGATGTGAGAAAGCGGACCCCCCCCCCCCCTTCACTCAGAACAGAGATCACCTCGAGCCTTAATCTATTTATTCAAAGCCTCTATGAACACGTTACACTTTGCAGATTAAAATGAGGATCAAACACGTTGAACTCTGTCTGTGGTGGCGTCTTATTTTGGCCTGAAATCAGAATCCACTTTCCTGGCTGGAATGCGCTGAATCTAATCAGAAACGGGGAGGAAGCGACTGTGTTCTTGCCAAGAAGAGTTTGGAAGCAGCTCTGCTCCCCCGTCGGCTGCTTCTCGGACGTGTGTCCACAGCGGATCGATCGCAGGGAGGTCTCAGGGCTGCTCGGCCCCCCCTTATTTTTTTGGTTCATCCTCACCCGAGGATATTTTTCCATTGTTTTCAGCGAGAGTGGAAGAGAGAGGGCGAGGCAGAGAGAAACACATCGATGGGTTGCCTCCTGCACATGCCCTGACCAGGGCCCAGGCTAGGGAGGAAGGAGCCTGCAACCGAGGTACGTGCCCTTGACTGGAATCGAACCCAGGACCTTTCAGTCTGCAGGCTGATGCTGTATCCATTGAGTCACACCGGCTGGGGCCTATTGGGCCTTTAATACTCTAACCCCCCTGCTCCTCTTCTTCTGTTGGGGTGAAGATTGCTTTTTGGCACCTCATGGCAGAGAGAGGACGTGGAACTCCTCGGGGACATGGAACTCCTTGGGAACATGTGCTGGTGGCCGGTGTGTGCGGGGCCCTGCGTCGGGAACTGGGCGAGGTGCTGGGAGGAAGTGCGTTCCTGCTCATTTCCTGCGTTGAAAGGAGCAGCTGCGTGGGGGGTGGCTTTCAGTGCGTGACATACTGTCCAGAGGGGACAAGAAACCGAAAGTGGTAAGACCAGCCCTAGTCAGTGTGGCTCAGTGGATAGAGTGTCGGCCTGCAGACCGAAGGGTCACAGGTTCGATTCTGGTCAAGGGCATGTACCTCGGTTGCGGGCTGGATCCCTGGCCCTGGTTGGGGCCCGTGCAGGAGACAAGCCATTGATGTGTTTCTTTCCCCTCCCTCCCCCTCCCTTCCCCTCTCTCTAAAAATCAGAGGAAAGATGTCTTTGGGTGAGGATTAACAAAAAAAGAAAGGGAGAAGGCCACACCATCTCCAAAAATATTAAAAAAAAATTTTTTTTAATTGATTTCAGAAAGGGAGGGAGAGGGAGAGAAACATCAACGATGAGATGAGATGGGCTGCCTCCTGCAGGCCCCACACTGGGGATCGAGCCCACAACCCGGGCCTGTGCCCTGACCGGGAATCAAACTGTGACCTCCTGGTTCATAGGTTGAAGCTCAACCACTGAGCCACGCCGGCCAGGCCCCTACGTATTTAATTCCTCTTTTTCTTTATTCTTCTTCTGTGTTTTACGAACAGTAAGTTATCCCCTTTCTTAACAAGGGAAAATAGGAATCCCCCACTAGACGAGGCGTGCAGACCAACATAGTTCCAGGGGTTGGTCCCCCGTTAGACCAGGCGTAGAGGCCAAGGTTTTAGTCCCAATGTTGCCACTATATACTTGTGTGACCGTGAGTAAATCCCTTAAGCACCCTAAGTGTTAGTTTCTTCATATAAGACTATGATTTAAAAACTACTTTTTAGCTCAGTGGTTGAGTGTCAACCTCTGAACCAGGAGGTCACAGTTCGTTCGATTCCTGGTCAGGGCACATGCCCGGGGTTGCGGGCTTGATCCCCAGTAG
This sequence comes from Myotis davidii, assembly GCF_000327345.1. Classification (NCBI taxonomy): domain Eukaryota; kingdom Metazoa; phylum Chordata; class Mammalia; order Chiroptera; family Vespertilionidae; genus Myotis; species Myotis davidii. The sequence continues at coordinate 708,310 of NW_006286683.1, forward strand.
GGGGCGTGCAGCTGATCCATGATTCTCTCTCATCACTGATGTTTCTCTCCCTTTCCTTCCTCTCTGAAATCAATAAAAACGTATTTTAGAAATAAATAAAAAATACTTTTAAAATGTTTTCATTTTTTTTGTCTTGTAAATATCTAAAAATATTCTCTCTTTGGCTCATATGTACACCGTGACGTGTTCCTCCAAATTTAGCTCAAAGGGCTTCAGACGGGGATAGAAAACCTTTGAACAAAAGACCCCTTGTCCGTTTTTTCATGGGCCTCATTCACGTCTTACATAGGATGTCCTCACACTGGCTATGTCGGGAACTCAGCAGCCACCAGGGGGCGCTGACAGTGTAGCCACTGTCTGACTGTGACCACCGAATGAATGCACGTGCTCTTCAGTGTATATGGGAGATCTAAGAGGATTTAGCTCGGCCGGTGTGGCTCAGTGCCCACCCGTGAATCAGGAGATCACGGTTCCATTCTCAGTCAGGCCATGTGGGTTGCGGGCTTGATCCCCAGTGGGGCGTGCAGGAGGCAGCTGATGAGTGATTCTCTCTCATCATTGATGTTTTCTCTCTCTCTCCCTTCCTCTCTCTGAAATCACTAAAAACTTACTTAAAAAAAAAAATAAATACAAGGGATTGGATTAATTTTTATAGCTTCAAGTGGTTTTCCATAGAAATGCCTTGTTTGTTGTCAGTAGGCCACATCCCAATTTGGGGGGGAGGGAGGCTTGGAAAGCGGACATTGTTCTAAGTACAAGCACCGCCTCCAAGTGGTGCTCTGGGATGCTGCCTGGTGGTTTTGTTTTATTCTCACTTGGGATTTCTCTCTCTCTTTTTTAAAAAAATATATTTTATTGATTTTTACAGAGAGGAAGGGAGAAGGTACATGCCCTTGACCTGGAACCGAACCTGGGACCCTTCAGTCCGCAGGCCGACGGTCTATCCGTTGAGCCTTAACTGTTGGTTTCGTTGTCCTTGGGGTCAATGACAACTCCTGGAGGGAGCCCTTCGCAGTCTGACCTTCACACGAGTTCCTAGAACCGCTGAAAACACGACCTGGTGCCTCCCTGCCCGCCGTGCTGTGTACGCAACTCCGTGCACACGTCCCCCGCTCCGCCCTCAGGACTCGGGGTGCACTGCTCCTCTCCCGGGGCTACCGGGAGGTTCCTGCTGTCCCCGCTCCTCTCGGAAGACCTTCATACGGGTTCCTACTCTAGCACCCTTACTTACCCTTCACAGCACCCATCCCACTGGACTGCAATGAGCTACCCTCCTCTCTAAACCCGTCACTACACACAGGGCCAGGCCTTCCTTCCCCTGTATCCCAGGGTCTGACACACTTACAGTGGGTGCTCAGTAGTATCTATTTAATGAATAAATAACGAGTGAAAGAACAAATGAGTGAGACAGGAAGAGACCCCCTGTATCCCAGGGTCTGACACACAGTGGGTGCTCAGTAGTATCTGTTTAATGAATAGATAATGAGTGAAAGAACAAATGAGTGAGACAGGAAGAGAGAAAAGGGGAGAGGTAACACTTAATTTAGTAACAGCTTCACTGAGGTATGATCCACTCCGGCAAAGTGTACAGTTCAGCTGTTTTTAGTTAGTTATTTCTGGGTCAGTTAATTTGCAAGGTAACTTACAGGGAAAGATACTGAATTGGAGACTGACAAAAGCTTAGTTTTTTCTGTCTTTATTAAGAGAAAAGTTATGAGAATACAAAGTTATTATTTTAAATATGTTAAAGTCAGTCGCTTACATTTAAATGAAAAGATACAAACATGCAGATGGAAATGAGAGATGTTTATGAATCTGAATGCATGTTCCTCTTCATTTAAATGCTTACCTGCAGTGTCTACAACGTGTCAGTCTTCGCTGGTGCCCCATTATTTTAAATATGTTATTTAAAGTCAGTCACATACATTTAAATGAAAAGATACAAGCATGCAGATGGGAATGAGACAGATGTTTATGAATCTGAATGCATGTTCCTCTTCATTTAAATGCTTACCTGCAGTGTCTACAACGTGTCAGTCTTCGCTGGTGCCCCAGTCCGGCAGCAATTCCTTGTGTGTGTGCGTGA
>NW_006286683.1:710776-711131 GCF_000327345.1 Myotis davidii
AGAAAAGTTACCTTATTTTTCTCACCGGAAGTCACAGTGGGGGCACAGTGTCCACCACGGGGGCAGCCCCACAAGATCCGGGACACAGGGCTGCTGCCCTGCTGGGCCCTGGGCCCGGGGGGGTGGGAGGGAGGAAGCAGATGGTTGGAAAGGGTGGGGGAAGGTGTCCCTGGGACCAACTGATTTCTGAGTCTGAGGTCCTCGCGGGAGTGAGTGGGACCGCGGAGTCAGGGAAATTGTGAGGCCAGGGCTCCGGATGCAGGGGTCACTGAAGATGACAGCAGTGAAGGGCCCTGTGAGGCCCGCCCTCACGTCCGGAGGCGATCAGGTGTGTGTGTGGGGGGGGGGGGGGGGC
>NW_006286684.1:0-3549 GCF_000327345.1 Myotis davidii
GTTATATCGAGTTTGGTTTTCAGACAAGTCATTACATTATTAGCCTTCAGTATAGTATTAACATCACTTTATTATTCCCTGGGAACTCCACAACTATTTGTGTGAATTTCTGTCTATATCTCAATATTTGCTTTATTATGCTGATCAGAACTGAATCCCCAATGTCTCCAAGCGATTCCTTCATTGGATTTGCAAGTATTTTCTTCTGTTCTCTCTATTTCGTTTCATTTCATTTTGCTTATTGCAGTTGGGCTGTGAAGAAGCTTTTTCTTTATTTGTTGCCATCTGGACTGTTTGTTTGTTCTTTTTTGTCTGATGGTTGGTGTCACATTCAGAAAATCATGTCAAAACAAATCTCCAAAACTTTTTCTCTAGGTTGTTCTGAGGCGTTTTACGTTTTAGCACTGACATTCAATTCTGTTATGCAGGTAGCGTTAAATTCTTTCAGTGGTGTCCAGTATTGTGGTGTTTACATGTGAGTATTGATTTTCAGCAGCACCATTCATTGAAGAAACTATCTTTCCTTTATTCTCTGTCTTGCAGTGTTGACAATGATTACTTAAAAGTATGTGCCTGGGTTTCTTTCTGTGTTTTCTGTTCTGTTGATGTATGTGTCTGTGTTTCTTCAGCAACACACTGTTTGCTTTTTTTCTCTTTATGACAAATTGAAGTCAGGAAGTGTGATGCCACCAGCTTGCTTCTCACTCATGATTGTTTTCGCTACTCACATTTTTTAGTTCTATACATTTCAAGGTTCTCTTTTCATATCTTCGTAAAGTACCATAAGAATTAATCTCAGGGTTCCATTTAATCTGTCGATTGCATTGTGTACTATGGATATTTTCACAGTATTTCTTTTTTAAAAATTCTTTATTGTTTAAAGTAACATATATTGTATTACATATGTCGCCATTTTCCCTCATTGACCACAAATGAGGGAGATCATGTGATATTTATCTTTCTCCACCTGGCTTCATTTGCTTCACACCCCCTACTGGGGATCAAGCCCACAACCCGGGTATGTGCCCTTGACCAGAATCAAACCTGGGATCCTTCAATCTGCAGTCCAATGCTCTATCCACTGAGCCAAACCAGCTAGGGCATACCACAGCTTTTTTTTTTTAATGCTTTCTCTGCATCTGTTGGTATTATCATATGATTTTTATTCTTCATTTCATTTTTATTGTAGCACAGTGTTTAATCCACTCATCTACTGATGGGCACTTAGGCTATTTCCAAATCTTAGCTATTGTAAATTGTGTTGCTATGAACATAGGAGTGCATATGTCCTTTCTGATTGGTGTTTCTGATTTCTTTTTTTTTTTAATATTTCATTATTGATTTCAGAATGAGGAAAGGAGAGAGAGAGAGAGAGAGATAGTAACAGTAATGATACGAGAGAATCATTGCTCTCTGCGTTCTGCATGCACCCTACTGGTAATTGAGCCCACAGCCCAGCATGTTGCCTTGGCTGGCATCAAACCTGGGACCCTTCAACCTACAGGCCGACGCTCTATCCACTGAGCCAAACTGGCAAGGGCTGTTTCTGATTTCTTGGGACATTTTTCTAGATGGGTCAATTGCGAGTTCCATTTTTAATTTTTTGGAAAACACTACACTATATTCCACAGTGTCTGTACCAATATGCATTCCCACCAGCGATGCACAAGGGTTCCTTTTTCTCTGCATCCTTGTTAGCACTTGTAGTTTGTCATTTGTTGATTAGTTGATGATAGCCATTCTGACAGGTGTGAGATGATATCTCATTGTCATTTTGATTTGCGTCTCTTGGATAAGTGGCTTTGAGCACGTTTTTATATGTCTTGGCTTTCCGTATATCCACTCTCGAAAAGTGTGTATTTCGGTCCTTTGCCCATTTTTTGATTGGATCGTTTACCTTCTTTTTCTTATGATGTATGATTTCCTGTAAATTTTGGAGAATAAACCCTTATCAGATACAACATTGGCAAATATGTTCTCCCATGCCGTGGGCTTTCTGGTTGTTCTGTTGATGGTTTCTTTGGCTGTGCAGAAGCTTTTTATCTTGACATAGTTCTATTTGTTCATTTTTTCCTTAGTTTCCATTACCCTAGAGCTGTATCCGTAAAGACATTGCTAGGATATATGTCTGATATTTTGCTGCCTATGGATTCTTCTAAGATTTTTAAAGTTTCCCATCTTATGTTTACAGACTTTATCTATATTTAGTTTATTTTGTGTATGGTATAAGTTGGTGGTCTAGTTTCATTTTTTTTGCATGTATCTGTTCAGTTTTCCCAACACTATTTATTGAAGAGACTGTCTAGATTTCATTGTATGCTGTTGCCTCCTTTGACAAATATTGAGCATAAAGGCTTGGGTCAATTTCTGGATTCTCTGTTCTGTTGCCTTGTTCTATATGTCTGTTGTTGTACAAGTACCAGGCATTTTTGCAATATACCTTGGTACCTGTTATTGTCATCCCTTCAACTTTGTTCTTTCTCAGGATTGCTGCGGCTATTTTTTACTATTATTTCCATATTTATTTTTGGAGAGCTTATTATAGGTCTGTGAAATATGCGGTTGGTATCTTAATGGGGATTACATTGAATCTGCAGATTGCTTTGGGTAGTATGGACATTTTCATGATGTTGATTCTACCAATCCATGAACACGGTTGTCAGGGCCAGCCTGAGAGGTTGAGCCGGGCTGAGGTAGGGAGGTGGGAATTGAGAAAGAAAGACAGGAAAGCTGATTCGGAGGACTCCAGTTCTCGAGGATCTGAAGCAACTTTGTTAGTCACACAATCCTATTTATACATAACACACTGAACAGGAGGTCTGTCAAGAGGAATGTATTCTTTGTTCCTCTTAATCTCTAAGGGAGGGACACAGCAGAAGAACAAGTTCTCAGTACAGCATATCTCAGTAAATAGTTACAGACTTCTTGGTAAGCCATGAAAGGCTGTTCTCATTCTACAAAGGTTGCTCTTATTCTACTGATAATCGCCATCCAAACAAGTCTGGGAAAACTGTGTGGGTAAGGGCCCCAGCCTTGCTAGCCCCTTCAGGTGCAAGGACCTTACCAGCTTACATCTGGCCCCCCAACACACGGTATATGTTTCCATTTGTTTATATCTTCTTCTATCTCTTTTTTTCAACTTCCTGTAGCTTTCAGATGACAGGTCTTTTACCTCGTTAATTAAGTTTATTCCTAGGCATCCTAATTTTTTTGCTACAATGGTAGATAGGATTGTTGGTTTGTTTTTTTGTTTGTTTGTTTCTCTGAGTTCGTTATTGGTGTATAAAAAAGCCATAGATTTCTGGTCGTTAATTTTGTATTCTGCTACATTTCTGAATGTATTTATTACATTTAGTAGTTTTTTGATGGAGTCTTTAGGGTTTTCTGTGTACAATATCATGTCATCTTTGAATAATGACGGTTTTCTTTTTTTCCAATTATGAAGCCTTTAATTTCTGCTTGTCTGATTGTTATTGCTAGCCCTTCCAGTTTTATATCAAACAGGAGTGGTGACAGCGGGCATCCCTGTGTTGTTCCTGTTCTTAGTGG
>NW_006286684.1:3891-5772 GCF_000327345.1 Myotis davidii
ATAATAGGAAATGTTCTGACACTAACCACTGGGTATACTGGCTCTTGAGTCTTCAGGGAGATACAAAGTTAGCCACTTCCTGGGGCCAGCAGGAGCTACAGAGAGATCTGAAGATTCCTCTTATTTGTATTGGGCTTGGAAATGCCCAGATGAGGCCCTCCTGTGAAACAAGGCAGGCTGGTGTCGGTGCCAGGGTACAGGCCTTTTATTGATAGGTTTGGGGCTCCCTGACCAAACTGCAACTTGTTTGACAGGTTTTATCTTGAGCAAGGGCAGGCAATTCATATACAAACGCTGCTCCACACAGCTTGGGTGGAGTTGTAAATTGGATGGGGTGAGGTCTCAGGGAATCACCAGGTCAGAGCATACAGAATGGTTTTCAGTAAAACCTGCCACCTTGGATGTGGCAGCATAGGAATAATAACCACAGGAAGCATCTCTGGGAGAAAGCTGCCCCCGAATTCCTGCCCCAATGCCAGTTAGTCCAGTTTCCACTCAGATGTGTCTTGATCTGCCCCTCTACCCCCAGACTCCCCAGGCCCTGGAGGTCAGAAGAAGCAGGAGTTTGTAAGTTCCGTTAGTGGTACTGGCATTGTAGGAGGAGCAGCTGGGTCTCCTGCAGCCTCTGTGTCACTGAGCCCCAGTCTGCACTGGTTTTTACAGCCCGTGGTTCTTACTGCCAGTGGGGACTATTTCCCCAGCTCTGGGACCCTGGGCTGGGCGTCTGCTGTGGTACTGGGACGCCTTGGTCCGCCAGGTGACCACTGCAGAGACGATCTCCCTCCAAATTAAAAAAGTGTCCCACATGGGTATAGCACCAGCACCTTCCATGCCTCTGTACCTCCTACCAGTCTCAGTGTGCTTTCTACTAGTGCTAAGACAGTGGTTCTCAACCTTGGCTGCACATTAGAATCACCTGGGAATCTTCTTAAAATCCTGATTTCTGGGCCTCATCATTAGTAACAAAGAAACAGAATTTCTGAAGGATGAGGCCCAGAAATCAGGATTTGAAAAAGATTCCCAGGTGATTCTAATGTACAGCCAAGGTTGAGAACCACTGTCCTAAGACTTCCATTCAGCCAGCTTTCCAGGAGTTCTGGCTGATGGTTGTTGTGTATTTTAGTTGTAATTTTGATGTAGTTGTGGGAGGAAGCCAGTATAGGCCTTTGCCTACACCGCCATCTTGAATCTCCTCTCCAGTAACTTTTCTGAATTGAATTCTTTCTTCTTTTATCTTCACCTGAATAGTGAGAATATTTTTTCCATTCATTTTTTTTTTCTGAGAGAGAGAGAGAGAAATAGAGAAAGGGAGAGGCAGAGAGAGAGAGAGAAACATATATTAGTTGCCTCACGCATGTGCCCCAACTAGGAGGGGGATTGAACCTGAAATCCAGGTACCCGCCTCTTACCGAGAATCACATCCATGACCTTCCAGTGTGCAAGCAGTCACTCTTAGCACTGAGCCACACGGGCCAGGGCTATTTATTTATTCCTTAAATTATTTATTTTTAAACTATATTTTATTGATTTCATAGAGGAAATTAAGGAGAGAGCGATAGAAACATGAATAATGAGAGAGAGTCATTGATCAGCTGCTTTCTGCACACGCCCCAATGGAGATGGGGCCAGGAACCTGCACATCTCTTCTGACAAGGGCTGGAATTGTGATCTCCTAGGTCAGTGGTTCTCAACCTGTGGGTCGCTACCCCTTTGGCGGTCGAATGACCCTTTCATAGGGGTCACCTAAGACCATCCTACATATCAGATATTTATATTACTATTCATAACAGTAGCAACATTACAGTTATGAAGTAGCAACGAAAATAATTTTATGGTTGGGTCACATCATGAGGATCTGTATTTAAAGGGCCAGAAGATTGA
>NW_006286684.1:5879-7820 GCF_000327345.1 Myotis davidii
TTCAGGCCAATGCTTCAGTCTTCAGGCCAATGCTCTCTGCACTGAGCCAAACCTGTTAGGGTTCAACATCTCTTATGATGCTTTGTGGTTCCTAGTGTCAGGTATAATGTCTTACCTGTCATTTCTTTGAAGCTTGTTTTTTGGTTTTTTTCCCCAATTGACCTTTCCCCAGCCTTCCCTACCCTCCTGAAGCTTGTTGTTGTTTGGTTTTTGTTCTTTGCTTTAGTCTAACTCAAGGGTAGCCAATATTTGTATTGTTTTATTTTTGTAATATCTCCCTTTTACTGATGCTTGTTCAAATATTTGAGGAAAAGAGACGGGGTTGGGAGAGAGAGGAAGAGAAACAGAGTGAGGGAGAAACATCAATCGGCTGACTTCTGCACAGAAGGTAACTGGAAATGGAACCCCTTGACTGGGAATTGAGTACTCGACCCTTTGGTACACAGGATGATTCTCCAACTAACTGAGCCATATGGCCAAGGCATTCTGTGGTTTTTAAACACAAAAATTTCCAGTGTTTTTTTTTTTTTTTTAAAAACAGGCCACTTTGGTCAATGATAGCAGAAACACAGGGGCTGCTGGAGGTTATTCTGATCCTTGTTTTTTACTGTATGTATTTTCAAATATGTTTATTCACCCAGTCTTTTCTAGTCATTCTTTCTGTACTCTGCTTTATTTGTGTCTGTTGTACTGTTTGTCTTCATGGTACTCTTACTCCTATTTTTTTATGCGGTTTTTGTTTGTGAGTAGCTGTCTACTTACACTGGGGTCAGGGGAGATGCTTATATATCTGATTCTGCATTCTTTTGGATGTCACTCACATAGGTGTTTTGTTTTGTTAAACATATTTTTAGTGATTTCAGAGAAGTAGGGAGATATGGAAACATCAATGATGAGAGAGAATCATCGATCGGCTGCTTCATGCACACCACCTACTGGGGATGAAGCCTGCAACACAGGCACATGCCCCTGGCCGGAAGTGAACCTAGGACCTTTCTGTCCACAGGCAGATGCTCCATCCACTGAGCCAAGCCAGCGTGGGCTCACATAGGTGGTTTGTCTGTGATCTCATTAGTCTTTTGTTGTTCTACCACATTGTAGATCATCCAACTTTTTTTTTTTCTTTCAAGATTTGCATCATTTATCCCATGGAATGGCTGAAGGAGGATTTAAGGGGAAGAATCATTTGTGCATCACAGAAGAAACATGACTTTATTTATTTTTATATGTATTTTATTGATTTTTTTTTACAAACAGGAAGGGACAGGAGTAGAGAGTTAGAAACATCGATGAGAGAGAAACATTGATCAACTGCTTCCTGCACACCTCCTACTGGGGATGTGCCCGCAACTAAGATATTTGCCCTTGACTGGAATCGAACCTGGGACCCTTCAGTCCGCAGACTGACACTCTATCCACTGAGCCAAACCGGTTAGGGCGAAACAGGACTTTATTAATGATACAGTGGATTCACAGGTGGTCTTGCTTTGGAGAAGGATCATTGCGGAGGGATTTTCGGCTGGCCTCTGTTACATTCATAACTAGAAACCCAGTGTTTTCTTACAGTTGCCCATTCCTCACCCAATTATGCTTGTTTGTACTTATTTTTGATACTTTGCCAACTACTCAGTTTTCATAGTTATCATTTCTCCTCGGATTCCCAGCCCACGGATAGCCTTCACCTCACTGGACTTTGCACCTCTGCAAAGGTCTCTCTTTAGTGCAAGCCAACGTTGGTCCATGCTTGCAGTACCTTGGAGTGCACACGTTATTATATTGACGTTGAACATCATGTGCTCTAATACAATTAATTTTTATGACTTTGAGCCGCTTTTTTTTTAATATATTTTTTATTGATTAAGATATTACATATGTGTCCCTGTCCCCACATCACCCTCCACCCCCCCCCCACTCATGCCCTCACCCCCTCCCCATTGTCCG
>NW_006286684.1:11731-13528 GCF_000327345.1 Myotis davidii
GGAGGTTTGATGTTTCAAAGGAAAAAAGGTTTTTACTCCAGAAAAGAATGTGAGGAAGACATTGGCAGCAGTAATCTTCATCATCATCAGAGAGTTTGGACTGGAGAAAAGCCTTTTAAATGCAGTGAATGTGGGAAATCTTTTACCTGGAGGAGTGTCCTTCGCAAACATCAGAGAGTTCATACAGGAGAAAAGCCTTATAAATGCAGTGAATGTGGGAAATCTTTCACCACGAAGGCCAACCTTCGTATTCATTATAGAGTTCACACTGGAGAAAAGCCTTTTAAATGCAGTGAATGTGGGAAATCTTTTACCTGGAGCGATGCCCTTCACAAACATCAGAGAGTTCACACTGGAGAAAAGCCTTTTAAATGCAGTGAATGTGGGAAATCTTTTTCCTGGAGGAATGCCTTTCTCAGTCATCAGAAAATTCATACAGGACAAAAGTCTTATTAATGCAATGACTGTGGGAAATCTTATACCAGGATCACCAGGCTTCGCAGTCATCAGAGAGTTCATACAGGAGAAAGTTGTTATGAGTGTAATTAATGTGAGTTATCTCTCAGCCTAATTTGTAAATTCACTCTGCACAAAAGAGTCCAAATGTGAAAAATTTCTCCAATGTGTTGAAAATGTAGTTTCTTAGTTAGGACTTAACAATTGTAAAAGAAAATATGTGAAATCTCATTAGTCTGAATTTTATCTCATACATTGAATCACCTACATTATGTAACATACCCACAACCATTTTTGCTATTCTGTTTGCTTGTTTGTATGTTGGAATCATAGGTATGTATGTTGGACTTTTTAAGATAAAGAGCTGTCTTGCCTGGTAGAGGAACTGCCAGCCTCACGGCTCTTTCCTTGCAAAATAATGAAGGCTTTTCCCTAAGACTTCTTTAATGTTGTGTGTTCTATTTACTGTGTGAGTTAGTTTATATGGAGATCTGGGCTCTCCAAGCATGATGAGGTAAAAAACTTATATGGGCTCTGAAACATTTTTGCCCTTGAAGGAAGACGATGGTGCAGAAATTAGCTCAGCAGTTTTTGCCAAATTTACATTGCTGTCCTTATTTTCCCAGGAAACACTGTGGACTCTCTGGTCCTCATGTGAAAATGGATGCATTGAGACACAGAGATCACTCCCAAGAGGGGGTAGTTGTGACAACCTCAAGTATATCTGGGAGCAGTGTGAATTTTTTTCTTATTTTCAAGGAATGGTAAGACATTTGAAGGTATTATTTTCTCCAGGTGTTGCAGAGGGCCATGTGCTTTAATGCCTTCAATTCCATGGGTGATGGGCACTGGTTGGAGGACCATGGCAGTGAGGGGACTCTTTAACTGCAGAAACACTGAGCTAATTCCTGTTGAACCAGACTGCAGCCCATTACATGGGATGGTCTTCATCTAAACTTACACCCCGAAATTTTTGTTGAGGAAAAGACTACAGAAGCCGTGTGTACACAGACCTGAGGAACATCTGGGTTTGTTTATCTTCTGTGCAACAGTCATTATCACTGATTATGATCAAGAAGTTTTGTGGCTTCAAATAGCTTCTCAGATGTTCCCATCAGAGCCATTGGTGCTCTGGCAGCAAAACTAAGAGGAAAAGAAAGGGTGTCTTTAGGCTGGAGATGTGGCTTTTGTGACACAGTCAGTATTCCAGTGGGTTTGGGTGAAAGTTCTTCATTGTTTTTCATTGTTTGTTACATTTTCTGTCACTGAGATGAGACTCTCGCCCAGAGGGCATAAGAAAGTGGATTGAGCCGAAACTGGTTTGGCTCAGTGGATAGTGCG
>NW_006286684.1:13568-15876 GCF_000327345.1 Myotis davidii
AAATAAAATATTTTTAAAAAAAAGAAGAAAGTGGATTGAATATAGAGTTGAAAAACAAGAGTTCCTAAATAAGTAACATTTGTTTTATCTTGAACCATTTTTGAAAATCTATAATGAGTAAATTGCATATATTAAGTATAGTGTTTCATAAATCTTGACAGGTGCATAAAACTGAAACCATCATTATACTCATCATGCTGACCATATCTGTGACTGTGTAGTTGCTTCATGACCTCGTTTAATCTGTCCCTATTCACAGCTTTCCTGGTAACCATGGTTTTACATTTCATTTTAATAGAGAACTTTGCTTTTTCTAAGTATTTTTCTGTTTTAATTTATATTTCATTAATTCTTGGACATTTGTTAAAGATATATTAGTAACTCATCTAAATATATATATATTTGTTGTTGTTAATCCTCACCCGAGGATATTTTTCCATTACTTCTTCTGGACAGTGGAAGAGAGAGGGAAAGACAGAGAGAAACATTAATGTGAAGGAAACATATCGATTGGTTGCCTCCTGCATCAGCCCTGACCAGTGCGCTGGCTGGAAGGAGTCTTCAACCAAGGTATGTGCCTTTGACTTAAATCGAACCTGGGATCCTTTGGTCTGTAGGCCTACACTTCAGCCAGGGCTCTGGTTGATATTCTTATCTTTGAATATATCACCATCATGTTGTCCATTTTAATAAATACTTGGTCATTTTTAATAAAGCTGGTACAAACATTTCTGTATAATTCTTCATATGGATATAAATGTTATTTACCTTTGTCAGTGGGGACATCTCTCGCAGGATCCCGGACTGCGAGTGGACACAGGACAGGCTGAGGGATCCCCCCTGAGTGCATGAATTTCATGCATCAGGCCTCAATTTTAAACATATGAACCAGAACATCACAGTTCCGTTCACAGTCTAGGAGGATACCTGAGTCCCGCCTAGATCTGCAGTGTGGGGTATGCAGGAGGCAGCTGATCAATGATTCTCTCTCGCCATTGATTTTTCTCTATCTATCTACTTTGAACTCCAGCATCTCCCTGCAGAGATCTTCCCAGGCCGGGCACTTCTCACTCCCCGATGCTCACAGGACATTTGTTTTTGGGTGCATTTTAGTGAGAAATGGGACCTGTAAGAAGCCACTGACTCTGCTGCAGGACGGCAGGCGCTGTGGGCACTCAGGTCTTATTGTGGTGGGCCCCCCTGGAAATGTGCAGCAGACTCCCTAGAGCTCCCTGAGTCTCAGGTGGCTGAATGTGACATGCAGATGATTGATGGCGCTTGCTCTGGCCTTCCAAGATCACTAAAAGTAACAAGCTGAGGATTTGTTGCCAGGATTCCCGGGTTAGATTTTTGAGCATTTTCTCTCTTAATTCTCACAATAACCTGGGTAAGTGGAAACTCCTATCAAATTGCTGAAAAAATTCAGTGTCTGAGAAATGAAATTAGTTCCTCAAGTTTACACCACAGACAAGTGTTAGATTCAAGGGGCTGGATTTTAACCATTATTTTCTCTAGCGTCAGACACAGTCTCTACCCGTGATGTGCAGCCCTCGCTGGAGCAGGTACAGTATGAGGACCAGGGTGGCTCAGCATCAGCTCCTGTTTCCATGGCTGCAGGTATGCGTTTCCTCCCATTCCCTTTACATCTCAGAGCACTTTCCTTGGCTCCGTGTTGAGGGGAACGCCATCATATCTCAGCTGCAGTGGTTTCTCCAGGGGGACTTTCTTTCAGAGTCAGCTGCAATTTGTCTGCCTCTCCTTTGATCCCAGCAGAGTTTGACCCTCAGGAGACCTCAGTAACTTGGGCTGGGTCTCTGCACCTTCACCCACATGTTAGGTAACATGCTGTGATCCCATCCACTGTGATGAATTTCTTGCCTCAAATGATGTTCCTATGTGGCACTGACATTCACCCTACAGGAGTGAAGATGAATTCCAGGACCTAATATTCCCAAGTGACACTGGAGTCCTTCATGATCCTGGTCTCATTGGACAGGTGCTCACCTCTTATCCATGCATAGGACCTACTGGCCATTTGATTCTGTCCTCTGTATCCCTACTGGCTGAATGGGACAATGGCTGTCACCATGTTTTTCCTCCAGCCAGGATCATGTTCTGGACCCCCATCTTCCGTCCCAGTTTCCTGTGTCTTTGGGTTGGAACAGAGTCTTTTGAGTACAACCCCTCACCACAGTGCACAGCACACTGGGTCACGACTGAGGTCCTTATTGTGCTTTACCTGACAATGTACCCTGACTGACTCTCCACACACAACATTTTTTCACTGTAGGTAAATATATTTTTTACT
>NW_006286684.1:16431-17550 GCF_000327345.1 Myotis davidii
CGCTCTATCCCTCTCCCTTCCTCTCTGTAAAAAAATCAAAAAAAAAAAAAGAATGTAGCCTTGAAAGTAACTAGTCTTGTTCATAGGTTTGAACACAGGTGTTGAATTAGAGGAGCCAACAATCTTGGGGTTTAATTAGCAAGTGCTTCTCATAAATTGTAGAAGGCCACAGCAAAGAAAAAGAAAGAACTTTTTCTTGTCCTTACAAATATCTGCTCCACATTTAGAACCCAAGGCTTTATTGACCTGAAGCTTAACTACTACTCGAGGACAAAAAAAGGGACACGAGCAATATGGGGGCATTCTGTTAAGGAGGATGTGAATAATGGGTCCTCCAGGATATAAACCACTCAGAGAATTTTCTCCTAAGCCGACGAGTTTTTGTTGTTGTTGTTGTTGTTTTATATTCTTGATTTCTTACAGAGAGGAAGGGAGAGGGATAGACACCTAAAACATTGATCAGCTCCTCCTCCACACCCCCTACTGGGAATATGTCCACAACCAAGGTACATGCCCTTGACTGGAATTGAACCTGGGACCCTTCAGTCCGAAGGCCACTGCTCTATCCACTGAGCCAAACTGGTTAGGCCTAAACCAACAAGTTCTAACTCCCCAGTTTGGACAAAAATGATGGCACATACTAAACCTAGTAAGCTCAGGGATGCTGGCATGCCATGGCTAATCTTAGGAACTCAGAGGCCAAAAGTAACCATATAAGATGGCTTGAAGTTAAAACTTTCTAAGCAAAAGTAAGCCACGGGGGTAGTTATGTCCTAGCCTTGTTTTTGTTTTGTTTTGCAAAGGTCGATTTTTACCTTAATATGCCTGGCTATTGTGTTTTTGCATCTGGGATAACATACCTTTGGATTTTCAGGGAAATTTCCGTTTTACAGAATCTTAAGGGCACATTCTCCCAACACAGAAGACCACAGACCCCAATTATTATTGTTATTGTGTTAAATATTAACTGTTACCTAATAGATAAACTTAAAAAGAAGTTTATGTTGCCCTAACCGGTTTGGCTCGGTGGATAGAGCGTCAGCCTGCGGACTGAAGTGTCCCAGGTTCGATTCCGGTCAAGGGCATGTACCTTGGTTGCAGGCACATCCCCAGTAGGGA
>NW_006286684.1:18465-19638 GCF_000327345.1 Myotis davidii
TTCCATATTAAATTTTTTGTGAAAACTCCATACTGATTCCATAATGGCTGCACCAGTTTGCATTCCCACCAGCAGTGAACTAGGGGTGCCTTTTCTCCACATCCTTGCCAGCACTTGTCCTTTGTTGGTTTGTTGATGGCAGCCATTATGAAAGTGGTGGGGTGATACCTAATTGTTGCTTTAATTTGCATCTCTCTGATGATCAGTCACTTTGAGCATTTTGTCACTTGTCTCTTGGCCATCTTATCCACACTGCAGCCCAGGCAGAGCTGACACTTTGGATGGCATCAGAAGCAGATGCTCTGAAGTATGAGTGTCTGTTTTGTGACATGAACTTTGTATCATGGATTCAATGGAGGCAGGACAGAGGCAGTTAGAGACTTGAGCAACTTCTGCAAGCTACATTTGGCCTGAAGGAGACACATGCCAAATGTCATGAATGAAGGAACAATGCCTGCCATTCAGAAAGAGCTGGTCCTGTAAAAAAGGTATACAAAACCAGCCACGCGGGTACATGAGAAAGAAACTTGCCCTCGAAATCACGTCCCTTGAAGTCGCTTGTGGGGCCTGAGTATATATACTTGGTGTGATCTTGGGCTAAATGCAGTCTGGTAGTCAGCTTAGGAAATACAGGATCCAGGCTTTGGAGCGGAGAAACTACATTACCCAGAGGGCCAGGCACGGAATGCCATCAGGCTGAGCCAATGGAGAGTCAGAAAAGGCATTTTCCCTTAGGTCACTTCTTTCGGGCGGGATCGGCAGTGCTCGGGGCCGGGTTTTGTCTTAGGTTTTTGTCTCAGCGGATGAGGTTTTCCTGGTCCAAGGTGCCGTGGAGAAGGTTGGAGAGTGGTGCTCCCGGCCTGGTGGGAGCCTCCAGTGGTGCTCACAGCTCATACACGGGATTGGAGCTTCTGGTCACCACCCGGACCCACGCCAGGGCCGGGATTCCTGCAGCGGCGGCTTCTCCCGCTGCTCCCTCACGGCTCAGCCCACAGAGGGCAATGGCGTCGCCCCCGCTGAGGAGAGGGGCCGAGGTGAGTCGAGTCCCCCAGGCCCTCCCCGCCTCCTCACACAGACGCCACAGCCTGGGGAGGGCGCCTGTCCCGTCCTGCAGCTCAGTCCCGCGTGGAGGACCGTGAGGAAGGTGGAGGGGAGAGGGGAGTGTTGTGTCTT
>NW_006286684.1:19997-22151 GCF_000327345.1 Myotis davidii
TTAGGGCCATCACAGTGATTAATGGGACTGTGATGGGAGAGCAGCCTGCACTGGCATTAGGCCTGGTGTTCACACTAACTGGGGGCCCTGGAGGAGGTTGAGGGGGGAATGGTGTGTAAGGAATAGCATTGCTGGTTCTCAGAAAGGCAGCTCTGGTTTCAATTGTCTCCATTCTGACAGGTTGGCGTGACCTTTGAGGACATTGCCCTGTACTTCTCCAGGGAGGAATGGAGCCTCCTTGATGAGGGTCAGAGACAGCTGTACCTCAATGTGATGCTGGAAAACTTTGAACTTCTATCCTCCCTGGGTAAGACCCTCACTGTCATCTGTGACCTGGACTTGGCTTTGCAATTTCCCAGGCCCAATATCTCAGGGTGTGCTCTGTCCTCCCATGTAGACTGTGGTACTGCTTTATTTTTCCAGTTTCCTGAATAGTTGCTGTCCTGGGGACGGTTGTTCTGTTTCTCCTGCTCCCTTCTATTCCTGAAGTCCCAATACTCCCCACTCTACCAAATTCACAGGGAAGGACTTGTGGTTGGTAGTGTTGCAGGAAGCCTGAGGGATTCCACCTCGATCAGGGAGGAAAGCATTTTCTATGTTCCTGTTGGTCACTTGTTCACCATTTTTGAAGAATTGTTTCTATACCTTATCCTGCTTAATAACTGCATTTTTTAGTTAATCATTTGACTTCAAGTTTTTCTGACACCAACCACCTTCTGTCTCCTTGTTTATATTATATATTAATTGTTTATGACACCCAGGAGCACATTCTTGCATGTGCTTAATTGCGCTTTGCAGATGCAGATATTGCTCCCCCACACCCGCTTTTCTACAAAGTCCATATTTTTAGGCAACCCTGCAATTCAGCAGGTCTAGTGCCACCTTTTTTTCTAGCAAGCTCAGGTGCTTGTTACTAGTGCTTAGTAATAAAGTATTTTTAATGAAGTTATATTGAGTTTGGTTTTCAGACAGTCATTGCATTGTTATTAGCCTCCAGTATAGTATTAACATAACTTTATTATTCCCTGGGAACTCCAACTATTTGTGTGAATTTCTTTCTATATCTCAATATTTGCTTTATTGTGCTGATCTGAACTGAATCCCCAATCTCTCCAAGCGATTTCTTCGTAGGATTTGCAAGTATTTTCTTTTGTTCTCTAGATTTCCTTTCATTTCTTTTTGTTTATTGCTCTTGGGCTGTGAAGAAGCTTTTGTCTTTATTGGTTGCAATCTGGACTGTCTGTTTTTTCTTTTTTTTCTGGTGGTTGGTGTCACATTCAGAAAATCATGTCAAAACAAACCTCCAAAACTTTTTCTCTAGGTTGTCCTCAAGCATTTTAAGTTTTAGCGCTGATATTCAATTTTGTTATGCAGGTTGCGGTAAATTTTATCAGTGGTGTCCCATATTGTGTGTACATGTGAGTATTGATTTTCAGCAGCACCCTTCATTGAAGAAACTATCTTTCCCTTCTTCTCTGTCTTGCAGTTTTTTTAAAATTTTGTTTTATTCCTTAAAGTATTACACAAAGTATTACATATGTCTCCTTTTTTTCCCCCTTGACATTCCTCCGGCCTCCCCTACCCCCTAGTGTCTTGTGTCCATTGGTTATGCTTATATGCATGCATACAAGTCCTTCGGTTGATCTAATGATTGTAGAAAGTATTACATATGTCCCCTCCCCCACCATTGTCCTCTCCCAGCCTGCCCCCAGTCCCAGGGCCCCAGCCTTCACCCCCTCCCATTGTTTGTGTCTATTGGTTATGCTTATATGCATGCATACAAGTCCTTTGGTTGATCTCTTACCTTGCCTCCCAACCCGCCCCAGCCTTCCCGCTATAGTTTGACAGTCTGTTCAGTGCTGCTCTGCCTCTGTATCTATTTTTGTTCATCAGTTTATAATGGCCTTTATTATCGATAAATGAGTGCGGTCATGTATTTTTCTTTCATTGACTGGCTTATTTCACCTAGCATACTGCTCTCCAGTTCCATCCATTCTGTTGCAAATGGTAAGAATTCCTTCTTTTTTACAGCAGCATAGTATTCCATTGTGTAGATGCACAGTTTTCTAATCCATTCATCTGCTGATGGGCACTTAGGCTGTTTCCAGATCTTCGCAATAGTAAATTGTCCTGCTATGAACATAGGGATGAATC
>NW_006286684.1:26037-38835 GCF_000327345.1 Myotis davidii
GCTTCATTCTGCACGCACCCTACTGGGAATCGAGCCCACAACCCAGCATGTTGCCTTGACCATCTACAAACCTGGGACCCTTAAGTCTGCAGGCCAACTCTTTATCCACTGAACCAAACCAGCTAGTGCTATTTCTGATTTCTTGGGATATTTTCCTAGATGGGTCAATTGGGAGTTCCACTTTTAATTTTTTGGAAACTCTATACTATATTTCACAGTGTCTATACCAATATGCATTCCCATCAGTGATGCACAAGGGTTCCTTTTTCTCTGCATTCTCGCCAGCACTTATCATTTGTTGATTTGCTGTGATAGCCATTCTGACAGGTGTGGGATGGTACCTCATTGTAGTTGTGATTTGCGTCTCTCAGCTGATTAGTGACTTTGAGCATGTTTTCATGTGTCTCTTGGCCTCTCTGATGTCCTCTTTCAAAAAACATCTATTTAGGTCAGTTGTCCATTTTTTTGATTGGGTTGTTTATCTTCCTCTTGTTAAGCTATATGAGTTCCCTGTAAATGCTGGAGATTAAACCTTTATTGAAGATAACATTGGAAAATATGTTCTCCCATGCAGTGGGCTTTCTTGATGTTTTGTTGATGGTTTCCTTTGCTCTGCAAAAGCTTTTTATTTTGATGATTGCTGTGCAGAAGCTTTTTTTCTTGACATAGTTCCATTTATTCATTTTTTCCTTAGTTTCCATTACCCTAGGACAGTGATGGTGAACCTATGACACGTGTGTCAGAGGTGACACGCAAACTCATTTTTTGGTTTATTTTTCTTTGTTAAATGGCATTTAAATATATAAAATAAATATCAAAAATGTAAATCTTTGTTTTACTATGGTTGCAAATATCAAAAAATTTCTATATGTGACATGGCACCAGAGTTAAGTTAGGGTTTTTCAAAAGGCTGACACACTGAGCTCAAAAAGTTCGCCATCACTGCCCTAGGAGCTGTTTCCCTAAAGACATTGCTAGGATTTATGTCTGATATTTTGCTGCTGTGAATTCTTCTAAGATTTTTTTTTTATATTTTACTGATTTTTTACAGAAAGGAAGCGAGAGAGATAGTTAGAAACATCGATGAGAGAGAAACATCGATCAGCTGCCTCCTGCACATCTCCTATTGGGGATGTGCCCGCAACCAAGGTACATGCCCTTGACCAGAATTGAATCTGGGACTTTTCAATCCGCAGGCCGATGCTCCATCCACTGAGCCAAACCGGTTTTGGCTCTTCTAAGATTTTTATGATTTCCCATGTTATGTTTATGGACTTTATATTTAGTTTAATTTGTGTATGGTATAAGTTGGTGGTCTAGTTTCATTATTTTGCATGCATTTGTCAAATTTTCCTAACACCATTTATTGAAGAGACTGTCTTTATCCCATTGTATATTTTTGCTCCATGTATCTGTCCAATTTTCCCAACACCATTAATTGAAGAAGAGACCATCTTGAATTCTTTGTATGCTGTTGCCTCCTTTGACAAATATTGAGCATAATGGCTTGGGTCGATATCTGGATTCTCTGTTCTGTTGCATTGTTCTATATGTCTGTTGTTGTGCCATTACCTGGCATTTTTGCAATATACCTTGGTATCTGATATTGTCATTCCTCCAACTTTGTTCTTTCTCAAGATTGCTGCGGCTATTTATTATTATTATTCCACATTTTTGGAGAGCTTATTATAGGTCTGTGAAATATGCGGTTGGTATCTTAATGGGGATTACATTGAATCTGCAGATTGCTTTGGGTAGCATGCACATTTTTATGATGTTGATTCTACCAATCCATGAACACAGTGTATTTTTTTCATTTTTTTTGTATCTTCTTCTATCTTTTTTTCTCAACTTCCTGTAGTTTTCGGAATACAGGTCTTTTATCTCGTTAGTTAAGTTTTGTCCTAGGTATCCTAATTTTATTGTTGCAATGGTAGACAGGATTTTTTGTTTGTTTCTCTTTCTGTGAGTTCGTTATTGGTGTATAAAAAAGCCATCGATTTCTGGTTGTTAATTTTGTAACCTGGAACATTGCTGAATGCATTTATTAAATTTAGTAGTTTTTTGATGGTATCTTTAGGGTTTTCTATGTACAATATCATGTCATCTTTGAATAATGACGGTTTGCTTCTTTTCCAGTTATGATGCCTTTAATTTCTTCTTCTTGTCTCATTACTGTGGCTAGCACTTAGAGTTTTATATCAAACAGGAGTGGTGGAAGTGGGCATCCCTGTCTTGTTCCTGTTCTTAGGGAAAATGGTTGCTGATTTAGTATGATGTTGGCTGTGGGTTTGTCATATAAGGCTCTTATTATGTTGAGGTGTGATCCTTGGGCTCACACTTTGCTGAGAGTTTTTATCCAGAAAGGGTGTTAGATTATGTCAAATGCTTTTCTGCATCAATTGATACGATTATATGATTTTTGTATTTCAGTTTGTTTATATGTTGTATCATATTTATTGATTTGCAGATATTGTACCAATCTTTCATCCCTGGAATAAATTCCACTTGGTCATAGTGTATGATCTTTCTAACGTATTGTTCGATCCGATTTGCCAGATTTTTCTTGAGGATTTTAGCATTGATGGGTGTCACTACGACTACAGTGGGAGAGCTGCTGTGCAGGAGACACCCCTAGGGAGCATGACCTACATCACTGGGGCTTTGGAGGTCAGTGAGTCTGCCCCTTGAGTGTGTGGCTTATGGATCTGAAGAGTTGTAAGCTGCTATGGTATGACACTGACCACTGGGTACACTGGCTCTTGGGTCTCCAGGGAGGTGTAAAGTCAGCCTCTTCCTGGAGCCACCCAGCAGCATCTATAGAGAGATCTGCAGAATCTCCTCTTTGTATTGAGTTTGGAAGTGCCCTGATGATGCCCAGCTGTGAAGCAAGGAAGGCTAGTGCTTGTGCCAGGTATAGGCCTTTTATTGATAGGTTTGGGGCGCCCTGACCCAATTGCAACTTGCTTGACAGGTTTTAGCCTGAGCAAGGACAGGCAATTCATATACTAATGCTGCTGCACACATCTTGGGTGGAGTTGTAAATTGGATGGGGTGAGGTCTCAGGGAACCACCAGGTTGGAGCACACAGAAATGGTTACCACTCAGAACTGCGACCTGGGATGTCCCAGCATAGGTATAATGACCACTGCAACCACCTTTGTCTGGGAGAAAGCTGCCCCCGAATTCCTGCCCCAATGCCAGTTAGTCCAGTTTTCCCTCGTATGTGTCTTGATCCGCCCCTCCACCCCCACACTCCCCAGGCCCTGGAGGTCAGAAGCAGCCTGAGGTTTTAAGTTCCGTTAGTGGTACTGGCATTGTAAGAGGAGCAGCTGAGTCTCCTGCAGCCTCTGTGTCACTGAGCCCCAGTCCACACTGGTTTTTACAGCCCATAATTCTTACTCCCATTAGGGCCTTTTTCCCCCCAGTCTGGGACCCTGTGCTGTGCGACTGGTGTGGCCCTGGGACCTCTTGCTCTTCCAGGTGACCTCTGCAGAAACGATCTTCCTCCCAATTAAAAAAGTGTTCCACATGGGTACACGACTAGCACCTTCCATGCCTTTATACCTCCTATCAGTCTCAGTGTGCTTTCTACTTTACCTGTCTAGTGCTAAGACAGTGGTTCTCAACCTTGGCTGCACATTAGAATCACCTGGGAATCTTTTTCAAATCCTGAATTCTGGGCCTCATCATTAGTAACAAAGAAACAAAATTTCTGAAGGATGAGGCCCAGAAATCAAGATTTTAAGAAGATTCCCAGGTGATTCTAATGTGCAGCCAAGGTTGAGAACCACTGTCCTAAGACTTCCATTCAGCCAGCTTTCCAGGCTTTCTGGCTGATGGTTGTTGTGTATTTTAGTTGTAATTTTTTAAAAATATATTTTATTTATTTTTTACAGAGAGGAAGGGAGGGAGAGAGAGAGAGAGAGAGTTAGAAACATCGATGAAAGAGAAACATCAATCAGCTGCCTCCTGCACATCCCCCACTGGGGATGTGCCCACAACCCAGGTACATGCCCTTGACCGGAATCGAACCTCGGACCTTTCAGTCCTCAGGCCGACGCTCTATCCACTGAGCCAAACCAGCTTCGGCTTAGTTGTAATTTGATGTGGTTGTGGGACGAAGCGAGTGTAGGCCTTTGCCTACACCGCCATCTTGGATCTCCTCTCCAGTAACTTTTCTGAATTCAATTCTTTCTTCTTTTATCTTCACCTGAATAGTGAGAATATTTCACCATTGATTTTTTTTCTAAGAGAGTGAGAGAAAGGGAGAGAGAGAGAGAAACATCTATTGATTGCCTCACACATGTGCCCCCACTAGGAGGGGGATTGAACCTGAAGCCCATGTACCTGCTTCTTACCGAGAATCAAATCCATGACCTAACAGTGTGCAAGCAGGCACTCTCAGCACTGAGCGACACGGGCCAGGGCTATTTATTTCTTCCTTAAATTATTTATTTTTAAACTATATTTTATTGATTTCAAAGAGGAAAAGAAGGAGAGAACAATAGAAACATGAATAATGAGAGAGGGTCATTGATCAGCTGCTTTCTGCACACGACCCAATGGAGATAGGACCGGCAACCTGCAAGTATCTTCTGACAAGGACTGGAATTGTGATCTCCAAGGTCTCAGTGGTTGGCAAACTCATTAGTTAACAGAGCCAAATATCAACAGTACTTCTTCAAAATAGACACCCGCAGGCCGAAAACCAACTTCTGTGAATGGCCACGAAGTTTCAACACTATACGCGCGCCCGCACGTGGTATTTTGTGGAAGAGCCACACACAAGGGGCCAAAGAGCCACATGTGGCTCGCGAGCCACAGTTTGCTGACCATGGTTCTAGGTCATGGGTTTATGCTCAATCACTGAGCCAAACTGGGCAGCCTTTATTTATTGATTTTAGACACAGGAAGGGAAACAGAGAAATAGAGGGAAACATTGATCTGCTGTTCTACCCATCTAAGCATTTATTGGCTGTCCCCTACATGTGCCCTAGAAAACCCACAGCCGTGGTGCATCGGGACCACACACTCAACAAGAGAGCTACATGGCCAGGGCTCTGAATTTGTTTAGTCATTTCAAAAGCTCATTTCGGGACCACACACTCAACAAGAGAGCTACATGGCCAGGACTCTGAATTTGTTTATTAATTTCAGAAGCTCATATGGGATCTTGACAGATTTATCTATGGAAGGTCATGTTGTCCCTTAACATCAACATCTCTCTCTTTTTAAAAAAATATATTTTATTGATTTTTTACAGAGAGGAAGGGAGAGGGATAGAGAGTTAGAAACATTGATGAGGGAAACATTGATCAACTGCCTCCTGCACACCTCCTACTGGGGATGTGCCCGCAACTAAGGTACATGCCCTTGACCTGAATCGAACCGGGACCCTCAGTCTGCAGTCCAACGCTCTATCCACTGAGCCAAACCGGGTAGGGCTCAACATCTCTTACTATGCTTTGTGGTTCCTAGTGTCAGGTGTAGTGTCTTACTTTCATTTCTTTGAAGCTTGTTTTTTTTTCCCCAATTAACCTTTCCCCAGCCTCCCCTACCCCCCTGACGCTTGTTGTTTGTTGGTTGGTTTTTGTTCTTTGCTTTAGTCTAACTCAAGGGTAGACAATATTTGTATTGTTTTATTTTGTCTTATCTCCCTTTTACTGATGCTTGTTCAAATATTTGAGGAAGAGAGATGGGGAGACAGAGAGAGAGAGAAACATCAGAGTGAAGGAGAAACATCAATTGGCTGACTTCTGCACACAAGGTAACTGGAAATGGAACCCATATACTGATATGTGCCTTGACTGGGAATTGAATACTCGACCCTTTGGTACACAGGATGATGCGCCAACCAACTGAGCCGTAGTGGCCAAGGCATTCTGTGGTTTTTAAACAAAAATTTCTAGTGTTTTGTAAGAACAGGCTACTTGGTCAGTGATAGCAGAAGCACAGGGGCTGCTGGAGGTAATTCTGACCCTTGTTTTTTACCATATGTTTTTTCAAATATGTTTATTCACCCAGTCTTTTGTAGTCATTCTTTCTGAACACTTCTTTATTAGTGTCTGTTATACTGTTTGTCTTCATGGTACTCTTACTCCCATTTCCTATGGAATTTTTGTTTCTTTTTTTTTAATTCTTTTTTTTTTATTCTTTAAAAAAATTTTTTTTTAAATCTTTATTGTTCAGATTATTACATTTGTTCCTCTTTTTTTCCCCCCATAGCTCCCCTCCACCCAGTTCCCACCCCACCCTCTGCCCTTACCCCACCACTGTCCTCATCCCTAGGTGCACAATTTTTGTCCAGTCTCTTCCCGCACCCCCCACATCCTTTCCCCCCCAAGAATAGTGAGTCCATTCCCTTTCTATGTCCCTGATTCTATTATAATCACCAGTTCATTCTGTTCATGGAATTTTTATTTCTGAGTAGCTGTCTACTTACACTGGGTTCGGGGCAGATGCTCATATCTCTAATTCTGCATTCTTTCGGAAATCACTCACATAGGTCTTTTTTTTTTCTTTTAAATATATTTGTATTGATTTAAGAGAGGAAGGGAGAGATGGAAACATCAATGATGACAGAGAATCATCGATCGGCTGCCTCCTGCACACCACCTACTGGGGATGAAGCCCGCAACACAGGCGCATGCCCCTGGCCGGAATTGAACCTAGGACCCTTCAGTCCACAGGCAAATGCTCTATCCACTGAGCCAAGCCAGCAAGGGCTTACATAGGTCATTTGTCTGTGATCTCTTTTGTTTTTTGTTGTTCTACCACAGTGTTGATCATCAACTTTTTTGTTTTTCTTTGAAGATTTGCATCATGTATCCCATGGAATGGCTCAAGTGGGATTTAAGAGGAAGAATCATTTGTGCATCACAGAAGAAACATGACTTTATTTATTTATTTTTAATGTATTTTATTGATTTTTTTATAGAGAGGAAGGGAGAGGGAGAGGGAGTTAGAAACATCAAGTAGGGAGAAACATCGATCAGCTGCCTCCTGTACATCCCCTTCTGGGAGTGTACCCAAAACCAAGGTACATGCTCTTGACCGGAATCAAACCTGGGACCCTTCATTCCGCAGGCCGATGCTCTGTCATTGACGCAAACCGGTTAGGGCGAAAGAGGACTTTATTAATGACACAGTGTACCCACTGGTGGACTTGCCTTGGAGAAGGGTAATTGGGGAGGAATTCTCTGCTGGCCTTTGTTACATTCATAGCTAGAAACCCAGTGTTTGTTTGTTTTAAAAATATTGCATTGATATTTTACTGAGAGGAAGGGAGAGGGACAGAGAGTTAGAAGCATCGATGAGAGAGAAACATCGATCAGCTGCCTCCTGCACACCTCCCACTGGGGACATGCCCGCAACCAAGGCACATGCCCTTGACCAGAATTGAACCCAGGAACCTTCAGTCCAAAGGCCGACGCTCTATCCACTGAGCCAAACTGGTCAGGGCAACCCACTGTTTTTTTAAAGTTGCCCATGCCTCACCCATTTATGCCTGTTTGTGGTTATTGTTGATATTTTGCTAACTACTCAGTTCTAATAGTGATCATTTCTACTCGGATTCCCAGAGCATAGATAATCTTCACCTCTCTGGATTTTGTACCTCTGCCTCTTTCACAGGTCTCTCTTTACTGCACTCCAACGTTGGTCCATGGCTGTAACACCTTGAGTGCACACATTATTATATTGAAGTTGAACATCATGTGCACTAATACAATTAATTTTTATGACTTTGAGCTGCTTTAAATTATTCTACACAGACTCACATGGCCAGCATGTAAGGTCCTAAAGGAAGCCGTTTGTGCAGGAACAATGAGGAGAGTCTTCCTGTCTTCTTTGTGTCCCAGCCTGTGCTTCTGTCCCTCTCTTGGTTTGCTTCTCATCATTGACTGACTTTTGGGGCTACGATATATATAACAGCAATTCCCTCAGAGTTTACCTCACTGGTTTTTAAAATCCTTCTATGACATCAGGTCTAGTCATGAAAAATAAACATATGTGATGAAGATATTCTGTTTTCATAGGATCAACATGTACTTCACCACTGTTTCCTTTTGTTCAGGTTGCTGCTGTGGAGCAGAGAATGTGGAGGCAGCGACTGAACAGAACGTTTTTGTAAGAGTGTCACACACAAGGAATCCCAAATTAGACTCGTCTTCCCAGAAGAGCCACCCCTGTGAGAGTTGTGGGCTAGTCTTGGGAAACATTTTCCACACGATGGAGCTGCAGGGAACACACCACGGACAGATACTGTTGAGGTGTGGGGCATGTGCAAAACGATTTTATTTCCGTGCAAAATCTCACCAGCAGCATATGAGAGAGAAGTCTTTCATTAGAGGTGTGGACAGGATGTCACTTGCAAACAGTTGAATGCTCACAGGAGAAAGGCCTTATGAGTACAATGAGTGTGGGAAATCTTTTACCAGTAACAATAAACTTCATTGTCATCAAGAGCATTCAACTGGAGAAAAGCCTTATTTATGTAGTGAATTTGGGAAACCTTATACCTGTAGCACTAAACTTTGTTTTCATCAGAGAGTGGACACTGGAGAAAGGCCTTATCATTGCAGTGAATGTGGGAAATCTTTTACCACTAGCAATAAACTTTATCATCATCAGAGAGTTCATACAGGAGAAAAGCCTAATCAATGCAGTAAATGTGGGAAATCTTTTACCACTAAGTTCCACCTTCACAGTCATCAGAGAGTTCACACAGGAGAAAAGCCCTATAAATGCAGTGAATGTGGGAAATCTTTTACCACTAAGACCAACCTTCGTACTCATCAGAGAGTTCATACAGGAGAAAAGCCTTTTAAATGCACTGAATGTGGCAGATCTTTTACCACCAAGACCAACCTTCGTATTCATCAGAGAGTTCACACAGGAGAAAAGCCGTATAAATGCAGTGAATGTGCTAAGTCTTTTACCACTAAGTTCCACCTTCACAGTCATCAGAGAGTTCACACAGGAGAAAAGCCTTATAAATGCAGTGAATGTGGGAAATCTTTTACCACTAAGTTCCACCTTCACAGTCATCAGAGAGTTCACACAGGAGAAAAGCCTTATAAATGCAGTGAATGTGGGAAATCTTTTACCACTAATACCAACCTTCGTACTCATCAGAGAGTTCATACAGGAGAAAAGCCTTTTAAATGCAGTGAATGTGGCAGATCTTTTACCACCAAGACCAACCTTCGTATTCATCAGAGAGTTCACACAGGAGAAAAGCCATATAAATGCAGTGAATGTGCTAAGTCTTTTACCACTAAGTTCCACCTTCACAGCCACCAGAGAGTTCACACTGGAGAAAAGCCCTATAAATGCAGTGAATGCGGGAAATCTTTTACCACTAAATTTCACCTTCACAATCATCAGAGAGTTCACACTGGAGAAAAGCCTTATAAATGCAGTGAATGTGGGAAATGTTTTACCTGGAGCATTGACCTTCATCGTCATCAGAGTGTTCACACAGGAAAAAAGACTTATCAATGCAGTGAATGTGGGAAAAGTTTCATACATACTGATTCTCTCCAAAATCATCAGACAGTTCATACAGGAGAAAAGCATTATAAATGCCATGAATGTGGAAAATCGTTTGCATGTCGTAATGGTCTGCAATATCATCTAAGAGTTCATACAGGAGAAAAGCCTTATAAATGCAGTGACTCTGGGCAATTTTATACCAGTAACACCAATCTTCGCCTTCATCAGAGAGTTCATCAGGAGAAAATGCTTATAAATGCAGTGAATCTGTAAATTCTTCTGCAACTAACTCTCACCTTCATTGTCATCAGAGAGTTCACACAGGAGAAAGTCGTTATGAGTGTAATTAATGTGAGATATCTCTGCCTAATTTGTAAATTCCCTCTGCACAAAAGAGTCCGAATGTCAAAAATTTCTTAGATGTGTTGAAAATGTAGATTCTTAGTTGGGACTTAACAATTGTATAAGAAAATATATGAAGTCTCATTACTCTGAATTTTATCTCATATGTTTAATCACCTACATTATGTAACGTACCCGCAACTATTTTTACTGTTCTGTTTTCTTGTTTATATGTTGTAACCATATGTATCTATGTTGGACTTTTTAACATACAGAGCTGTCTTGCCAGGTCTATGTCACTGCATACTTCTGTTGCTGAAGGTATTTCACCTGAACCACTTATAAGGCCCCTACAGATGGCATCAATCACTGTCCTCATGGGCCCAGAGAAGCTAACGCTGTTGTCTAATTTGTTGAAGAAATTAGGAATACCTGGGTCCTTAGTGTTACTTGTTTCTCTGTCGTGAGTTGCCATGTAGAACTGATTACTATTGGTCCCAGTAAACATAATCTTGCAGAGGGCCTGCCATTTTCAGGGACAAGCTTTCCCTAGATGTCATTGATGAACTTATTGAGTGCCTAAGTGACCAATGAAAGAACTCCCAGTGTCACGGCTCTTTTCTTGCAAAATAATGAAGCCTTTTCCATAAGACTTCTTTAATGTTGGGTGTTCGATTGACTCTATGGATTAGTTTATTAGGAGATATGGGCTCTCCAAGCATGATGATGTGAAAAACTTATATATGGTCTCAAACATTTTTGCCTTTGGGGGAAGATTATGGTGCAGAAATTGGCTCAGCAGTTTTTGCCAAATTTACATCGCTGCCCACAATTTCACAGGAAACACTGTAGACTCTCTAGTCCTGTTGTGAACAGGGATTGTGACACAGAGATCACTCCAAAGAAGGTGTAGCTGTGACAACCTCAAGTATGTTTTCTAGCAGCTTGAATGTTTTTCTTGTTTTTAAGGAATGCTAAGACATTTGAAAGGAACCTCCTGTCCGGGTCTTGCACAGGTCCAAGTGCCATAATGCCTACAATTGCATGAGTGATAGACACTGGTTTTAGGACCATTGCAGTGAGCGGAAACTGTTTCACTGCAGAAACACTGATTTAATTCCTGTTGGACCAGACTGCAGGCCAGTAGATGGAATTGTCTTCATCTAAACCTGCACCAAGACATTTTTTTGAGGAAAAGGCTACAGGACCCATGTGTACACAGATCTGAGGGACATCTGGGTATGCTTATCTTCTGTGGAGCAGTCATTGCCCTTGATAATAATCAAGATGTTTTGTGTCCTCCTGTCTCTTCTCAGATGTTCCCATCAGAGCCATTGATGCTCTGGAAGCAAAACTAAGAGGGAAACAAAGGGCGTCTTGAATCCAGGGGTGTGGCTTTTGTGACGCAGCCAGCATTCTTGTTTGTTTGGGTCCGTGGTCAGCAAACTGTGGCTCGCGAGCCACATTCGGCGCTTTGGCCCCTTGAGTATGGCTCTTCTATAAAATACCATGTGCGGGCGTGCACGTACAGTGCGATTGAAACTTCATGGCGCATGCGCTGAAGTCGGTTTTCGGCCTGGGCGAGTCTATTTTGAAGAAGTACTGTTGATATTCGGCTCTGTTGACTAGTGAGTTTGCTGACCACTGGTTTGTGTGAAAGTCCTTCATTGTTGTTACATATTCTGTCACTGAAATGAGACTTGCCCAGAGGGCATAAGGATGTGGATTGAATATAGAGTTGAAAAACCTGTTGTCACAAAATAGGTGAATGGACATTTCTTTTATCTTGAGCCATTTTATAACAGCTGTAATGAGTAAATCTTATGTGTTAAATATACTGTTTTATAAAGCTTGACGTGTGCATGAAACTGAAACCATCATTCCACTCATAATACTGATCATATCTATGACTGTGTAGTTGCTTCATGACCTCGTTTAATCTGTCCCTGTTCTTCACAGCTTTTCTAGTAACCAGGAATTTATATTTCATTTTAATAGCGATCTTAGCTTTTTCTAAGTACTTTTCTGCTTTAATTTATATTTCATAAATTCTTGGACATTTATTAAAGATATATTAGTAATTCATCTTTTTTATTTTTTTGATAAATGTTCTTTTTGTTGTTGTTGTTAATCCTCACCCGAGGATATTTCTCCATTGTTTTTTTTTTTTTTTTTTGGAGAGTGGAAGAGAGAGGGAAAGTCGAGAGAAACATCAATGTGAGAGAAACACATTGATTGGTTGCCTCCTGCATGAGCCTTGACCACGGACCAGGCTGGGAAGGAGTCTTGAACCAAGGTACCTACCTGGCTTTGACTGGATCCAATCTGGACCCTTCGGTCTGAAGGCCTATGCTCCTTCGAGAGATAAACTGACAAGGGTCCTGGTAGATTTTCTTGTCTTTGAATATATCACCATCATGTGTCCATTTTAATAAATGGTTATTTCTAATAAAGCTGGTAAAAACGTTTTTGTATTATTCTTTTCATGGATACTAGAGGCCCAGTGCACAAGAACTTGTGCACTGGGGGGGTGGTCCCTCAGCCTCGCCTGCGCCCATTCACAGTCCAGGATCCCTTGGGGGATGTCCACCTGTCGACTTAGGCCCACTCCTCCGGGGGATCATGCCTAAGCTTGCAGTCAGATATCCTTCTGGAAGCCAGGCAGCCCTCGGGGGATGTCCGACTAAAGGCTTCAGCCCCCAAGGGATCAGGTCTAAACTGTTAGTTGAACATTTTTAGTGCTGCGGTGGAGGTTGGAGAGGCTCCTGCCACCACCACTGTGCTGGCCAGCTATGAGCCAGCTTCTGCTAAGTGGCACTCCCCATATGGAAGTGCACTGACCACCAGGGGGCAGCTCTTGTATTGAGTGTCTGCCCCCTGGTGGCCAGTGAGCATCATAGCAACAGGTCATTCTGCCGTTCAGTCAATGTGCATATTAGCCTTTTATTATTATTATTT
>NW_006286684.1:38915-39545 GCF_000327345.1 Myotis davidii
TGAAAATGTCCATTGAATTTTAGAGAGAGTGAAGGGAAAGTGAGAGGCACATTGATTGGTTGCCTCCGGCACATGCTCTGATAGGGACTGAGGATCAAGCCAGCAACTGAGGTACATCCCCTTGACTGGGATTGAACCTGGGACCCTTCAGTCCATGGGCTAATGCTCTTTTAACTAAGAAAAACAGGCTGCAGCTTAATTCATTTACTTTTAATCTATATGTGTCTTTATATTTAAAGTGGGTTTTGTTTTTGATTCGCCCTCATAATCTGTCTTTTAATTGGTGCATTTATGCCACTGACTTTCAGAGTGCTTACTGATATGGTTACTACTATATCAGGCGGCTTCTGCGTGTTCTGGGGCCAGGTTGCCTCACCACCCCGGGTCTTAAGAGCATTTTTTTTTTTCTTTTACAAATGAACACAGTGAGGAGTCACGCAGCAGCGCCTCGTCCGCCAGGTGCACTTTGATGTGGTAGCGCTTCCAACCCGCTTCTGAAGCCCCTCCATGTCGCCCGCTGGTTACCCACTAATGCTTTAAATGCACAGCTCTTATTGATGGATGCAACACATGGACAAAGACCTTGGAATGAGAATAATAAAAGTCATTCTCCTAACTGTGGATTTAAAC
>NW_006286684.1:39675-42902 GCF_000327345.1 Myotis davidii
CACGCCCTCTGTGCCCGTGGGAGGTCCCTTGAGGGCGGACCGAGGGCCCCTCGTCCCCACCCGCAGACACCCTTCAGGTCATGTACTGATGTATCAAGTGCCTACCTGTCTACTGTATTTTTGCATCTGGAATAACATATACTTGGATTTTCAGGGAAATTCCCGTTTTACAGACTCCTTAGGGCATAGTCTCCCAGCACAGGAGACCCCAATTATTATTGTGATTGTGTTAAATATTAAGTGTTAACTATTCTATAACATTTAAAAAGAAGTTTGCGCCGAAACCTGTTTGGCTCAGTGGATAGAGCATCAGCCTGCGGACTGAAGGGGCCCAGGTTGGATTCCGGTCAAGGGCATGTACCTTGGTTGTGGGCACATCCCCAGTGGGAGGTGTGCAGGAGGCAGCTGATTGGTGTTTCTCTCTCATCGATGTTTCTGACTCTCTATCTCTCTCCCTTTCTTTCTGTAAAAAATCAGTGAAATATATTGTCTTTGAATATATCACCATCGTGTCCATTTTAATAAATGGTTATTTCTAATAAAGCTGGTACAAACGTTTTTGTGTTATTCTTTTCATGGATACTTTTTGGGTTTAAAAAATAAAAAAAAGAAGTTTGTGTCTATTGTTTTAAAATATATATATTTTGTTGATTTTTTACACCGAGGAAGGGAGAGGGATAGAGAGTTAGACACTTCAATGAGAGAGGACCATCTCAGCTGCCTCCTGCACACCCCCCACTGGGGATATGCCCACAACCAAAGTACATGCCCTTGACTGGAATTGAACCTTGGACCCTTCGGTTTGCAGGCCGACGCTCTATCCACTGAGCCAAACCGATCAGGGCTTATTTTTACTTTTTATCCAATCCCAGAGATTTCCCTCCTTAACCCTCCCCCCCTAATTTATTACCAGTGAATTTAATGTAACCCCCTTATGTCTTCTCCTTTGAGTCTAAGGTTTAAAAAAGGTGCAAAACTGCCGTTCTCCCACCTCAATGCGTGTGTGTGTGTTTTGATATTGTTTGTTTATTTGTTTGTTTTGCTTCCTGGCAATGTTGCAGGCTTGGGTCAGATAAACAGAAAAATTCTCCACAGGTTTGGACATTTCTTAAAACAACACTAAAAGCAATAGATTTATGTGATGCAGGAGGAAGTTACGCGGAGGGATTTCAGCATTTCCAGGGAAACCACTGACAGAAGATAGATTTATAAACACAAATTTAGAGCAGATACAGGACCCAGCAAGCTAGAGCTTTCCCATTGCTTTCAGAGAACAACAAAAATGCTCAAATCTCAGGTGACTTTGATTTTATTGTTTGTTTGTGTGTGCATAATCCACAGGGAAGGAATTCTTTCTTTTCTTTTTTCTTTCTTTTCTTTTTTTTTTACCTTTCCACACCTTCCCTTCTGAGATTCTTCATTCCATTCCATGCTTCCATGTCCCTGAATTCACTCCATTCAACAGGATTTTTTAAAAAATATATTTTATTGATATTTTACAGAGAGGAAGGGAGAAGGATAGAGAGTTCGAAACATCGATGAGAGAGAAACATCGATAAGCTGCCTCCTGCACACCCCACTGGGGAAGTGCCTGCAACCAAGGTACATGCCCTTGACCAGAAGCAAACCTGGGACCCTTCAGTCCGCAGGCCGACGCTCTATCCACTGAGCCAAACCGGGTAGGGCAACAGGATTTTTTTTTGTTAATTAGATTACATGTATGAGAGAGATGAAGTGATACTTCTAATTCTCTGACTGACTTATTTCACTTAGCAGGATGCTCTCCAGGTCCCTACATGCTGTGTGAAAGGAGAAGAGAGTCTTCATTTTTACTGCTGCATAGAATTCCATGGTATAAATGTACCACAGTTTTTTATCCAATCATCTACTGATGGGTACTTGGGCAGTTTCCATAACTTTGCTATTGTAAATTGTGCTGCCATGAACATAGGGGTACATACTATCTATGTGAACGTTTCAGGTGTCTTAGGATATATTCCTAGGAATAGAATCACTGAATTAAATGGCAGTTCCATATTAAAATTTTTGCAAAAACTCCAAACTGATTTCCATAATCGGTGTACCAGTTTGCATTCCCACCATGGTTGTACGAGCGTTCCCATTTTTCCACATCCTCCCCAGCACTTGTCATTTGTTGATTTGCTGATGGCAGCCATTCTGACAGTGGTGGGGTGATACCTAATTGTTGCTTTAATTTGCATCTCTTTGGTGATCAGTCACATTGAGCATTTTTTCACTTGTCTCTTGGCCATCTTATCCACACTGCAGCCCAGGCAGAGCTGACATTTTGGATGGCATCACAGCAGATGCTGTTAATTAATTATAAGTGTCTGTTTTGTGACATTAACTTTGAATAATGGATTCAGTGGAGGCAGGATAGAGGCAGTTAGAGACATGAGCAACTTCTGCAAGCTACATTTGACCTGATGGAGACACATGCCAAATGTCCTGAATGAAGAAACAATGCCTGCCATTCAGAAAGAGCTGGTCCTGTAAAAAAGGTATACAAAACCAGCCACGCGGGTACATGAGAAAGAAACTTGCCCTCGAAATCACGTCCCTTGAAAGCGCTTGAGGGGCCTGAGTATACTCGGTGTGATCTTGGGATATTTGCCCCTAAATACAGTCCTGTAGTCAGCTGAGGAAACAGGGGATCCTGGCCCTGGAGCGGAGAAACTACATTACCCAGAATGCCACGCACGGCATGTCATCAGACTGAGCCAATGGAGGGTCAGAGAAGGCATTTCCGTTTGGCCGCTTCTGTAGGGAGGGACCGGTAGTCCTCTTGATGAGATTTTGCCTTAGGTTTTTGTCCCAGGCGGTGAGGTTTTCCGTGTCCGCACTCCCGTGGAGAAGGCCGGAGAGTGCTGCCCCCCGCCTCACAGCCAATGGTCGGAGCCTCCAGTGGTGCTCACAGCTCCCACGTGGGATTGAAACTCGGAGTCACTGCCCGGACCCACGCCAGGGCCGGGACAGGGACCGCCGTTCCTGCAGCGGCTTCTACTCCCGCGCGGCTCAGCCCACAGAGGGCAATGGCGGCGCCCCCGCTGAGGAGACGGGCTGAGGTGAGTTCTTGTCTCCCGAGGCCTCCCCCGCCTCCTTACGCTGAAGTGGACAAGCCCGGGTGTGGCCCATTGTCACGTCCTGCAGCTCAGTCCCGCGTGGAGGACCGTGAGGAAGGTGGAGGGGGGAGAGGGGGGTTGTGG
>NW_006286684.1:43057-52154 GCF_000327345.1 Myotis davidii
CTTTGAGGACATTGCGCTGTACTTCTCCAGGGAGGAATGGAGCCTCCTTGATGAGGGTCAGAGACAGCTGTACCTGAATGTGATGCGGGAGAACTTTGAACTTCTATCCTCCCTGGGTAAGACCCTCACTGTCATCTGTGACCTGGACTTCCTTTTTCTATTTCCCAGGCCCCATCTCCCAGGGTGTGCTCTGTCCTCCCATGTAGACTGTGGTACTGCTTGGTTTTCCAGTTTCCTGGGTAGTTGCTCTCCTGGGGAGTGTTGGTCTGTTTCTGCTGCTCCCTTCTATTCCTGAAATCCCAATACTCCCCGTTGCACTACATTCACAGGGAAGGACTTGTGGTTGGTAGTGTGGTTGTATGCCTGAGGGATTCCACCTTGATCAGTGAGGAAACATTTACTACATTCCTGTTCGTCGTTTGTACATTGTTTTTTTTAAAAAATATATTTTATTGATTTTTTACAGAGAGGAAGGGAGAGAGATAGAGAGCCAGAAACATCAATGAGAGAGAAACATCACACAGCCGCCTCCCGCACATCTCCCACTGGGGATGTGCCCGCAACCCAGGCACATGCCCTCGACCGGAATCGAACCCGGGACCCCTCAGTCCGCAGACCGACGCTCCACCCACTGAGCCAAACCGGTCTCGGCTGTACATTGTTTTTGATGAATTGTTTATATATCCTTATCCTGTTTAATAACTACTTTTTGGTTAGACATTCTTTTGACTACCTCGTTATATTCTATATATTAATTGCTTAGGACATACAGGAACACATATTTTTGCATGCGCTTAATTGTGCTTTGCAGATGCAGATATTGCTCCCCCACACCCGTTTTTCTACAAAGTGCATGTTTTTAGGCAACCCTGCATTCAGCAGGTCTAGGGCCACCATGTTTCTAGCAAGCTCAGATGCTTGTTACTAGTGCTTAGCTATAAAGTATTATTCATGAAGTTATATAGCATTCGCTTTTGAGTCAGAATCATGCAGTTATTAGTCTGCAGTATAATATTAACATACTTTTATTATTCCCTGGAACTCCAACTATTTGTGTGAATTTCTGTCTTCATCCCAATATTTGCTTTATTGCGCTGATCAGAATGGAATACACAATCTCTCCAAGCAATTTTTTCATATTATTTGCGAGTATTTTCACCCATTTTCTAGATTACCTTTCCTTTCATTTTGTTTATTGCTGTTGTGCTTTAAGAAGCTTTTTTTTTCTTTATTTGTTGCAATCTGGACTGCTTGTTTTTTCGGTTTTTTAAAAATATACTTTATTGATTTTTTACAGGGAGAAAGGGAGTGGGATAGAGAGTTAGAAACATCCATGAGAGAGAAACATTGATCAACTGTCACCTGCCTGTGCACCCCCTACTGGGGATGTGCCTGCAACCAAGGT
Organism: Myotis davidii; assembly: GCF_000327345.1. Classification (NCBI taxonomy): domain Eukaryota; kingdom Metazoa; phylum Chordata; class Mammalia; order Chiroptera; family Vespertilionidae; genus Myotis; species Myotis davidii. The sequence goes on from NW_006286684.1 coordinate 44,463, forward strand.
ATATGCTTTTGACTGGATTCTAACCTGGAACCCTTCACTCCACAGGCCGATGCTCTATGCACTGAGCCAAACTGGTTAGGGCTGTTTTTTCTATTTTGTCTGGTGGTTGGTATCACACCCAGAAACTCCTGTCCAAAACAAATCTCCAGAACTTTTTCTCTAGGTTGTGCTGAGTTTTAAGTTTTAGCACTGACGTTCAATTTTGTCACACATGTTGAGTTAAATTTTTTTTTTAATATATTTTATTGATTTTTTACAGAGAGGAAGGGAGAGGGACAGAGAGTTAGAAACATCAATGAGAGAGAAACATCGATCAGCTGCCTCCTGCACATCTCCTACTGGGGATGTGCCCGCAACCCAGGTACATGCCCTTGACCGGAATCAAACCTGGGACCCCTCAGTCCGCAGGCCGACGCTCTATCCACTGAGCCAAACCGGCTTCCGCTGTTGAGTTAAATTTTATCAGCGGCATCCAGGATTGTTCTTTTTACATGTGAATATGAATTTTTAGCAGCACCATTCATTGAAGAAACTATCTTTCCTTCCTTCTGTGTCTTGTAGCTTTGACAAAGATTACTTGAAAGTATGAGCCTGGGTTTATTTCTGTGTTTTCTGTTCTGTTCTGTTGATCTACCAGGTATGTGTTTGTGTTGGTCCTTCAACACACCATTTGCTTGCATTCTCTTTGTAATAAATTGATACCACCAGCTTTGTTTTTGTACAAGATTTCTTTTGCTGTTCGAGTTTTTTAATTTCATACATTTCAACATACTCTTTTCATTTCTTTGTAAAATACCATAGGAATTATCCTCAGTATTGCATTTAATCTATAGATTGCATTGTGTACTATGGATATTTTCAGCATATTTCTTTTTAAAAATTCTTTATTGTTTAAAGTATTGCATATTGTATTACATATGTCTCCTCTTACCCTCATTGACCACAAATAAGTGAGATCATGTGATATTTATCTTTCTGGCTCATTTAGCTTAGTATAATGCTCTCTATGTCCATCCATGCTGTTGGAAATGGTCAGAGGTCTTTCTCTTTTACAGCAGCGTAGTATTCCATTGTGTAGGTGTAACACAGTTTTTTAATGCACTCATCTGCTGATGGTCACTTAGGTTGTTTCCAAAATATTAGCTATTGTAAATTGTGCTGCTATGAACATAGGGGTGCATATGTCCCGTCTGATTGGTGTTTTGATTTCTTGGGATGTTTTCCTAGAATTGGGATTACTGGGTCAAATGGGAGCTCCATTTTTAATTTTTTGAGGAAACTCCATACCATTTTTTCTTTCACAAAGTGTCTGTTTTAGTCCTTTGCCTATGTTTTGGTTGGATTGTTTATCTTTTTGTTAAGAGGTCTGATTTCCCTGTAAATTTTGGAGTGTAAACACTTATCAGATTTAACATTGGCAAATATGTTCTCCCATGCAGTGGGCTTTCTTGTTGTTTTGTTGATGGTTTCTTTGACTGTGCAGAATTTTTTTATTTTGATGTAAGTGCCATTTGTTTATTTTTTCCTTAGTTTGCATTGCTCTATATGCTGTATCGGTAAAGACATTGCTAGGACATATGTCTGATATTTTGCTGCCTGTGGATTCTTTTAAGATTTGTATGGTTTCCCATCTTATGTTTAAGTCCTTTATCCATTTTGAGTTTATTTTTGTGTATGGTATAAGTTGGTGGTCTAGTTTTATTTTTTGTTGTTGTTGGTTTTTTTGCATGTTTCCATGCAATTTTCCCAACATGATTTATTGAAGAGATTATCTTGACTCCATTGTATTCTGTTTCCTTTTTTGTCAAATATTGAGCATAATGGCTTAGGTCGATTTCTGGGTTCTCTGTTCTATTGAATTGTTCTACATGTCTGTTGTTGTGCCTGTACCAGGCATTTTTGTAATATAGCTTGGTATGTGGTATTGTGATCCCTCCAACTTTGTTCTTCTTTCTCAAGATTGGTGCACTTTTTTTGTTTTTTTAAATTATTATTCCATATGAATTTTTGGAGAGTTTGTTCTAGGTCTGTGAAATATGTCCTTGGTATCTTAATTGGAATTGAATTGAATTTATAGATTTCTTTGGGTTGTGTGGACATTTTATTGATGTTGATTCTGCCACATTGTGAACATGTTATATTCTTCCATTTGTTTACGTCTTCTTCTACCTCTTTTTTCAACTTTCTGTAGCTTTTGGAGTACAGGTCAGTTACCTCCTTAGTTAAGTTTATTCCTAGGTCTCCTAATTTTTTTTGTTGCAAAGGTAGATAAGATTGTGGTTTTTTGTTGTTGTTATTTGTTTGTTTCTCTTCCTTTGAGTTCATTATTGGTGTATAAAAAAGCCATAGATTTCTGGGTGTAAATTTTGTATCCTGCTACATTGCTGAATGCATTTTTGTCATATAAGGCTTTTATTATGTTGAGGTATGACCCCTGTGCTCCCACTTTGCTGAGAGTTTTTATCAAGAAAGGTGCTGGATTTTGTCAAATGCTTTTTCTGCATCAATTGCTAAGACTATGTGATTTTGGTCTCTCAATTTGTTTATGTGATGTATCATGTTTATTGATTTGCGGATATTGTACCATCCTTGCATCCCCAGAATAAATCCCACATGGTCTTGGTGTATGATCTTTCTAATATAATGCTGGAATTGATCTGTCAGAAATTTACTGAGGATTTTAGCATCTATCGGGGCCATTGCGACTACAGTGGGAGAGCTATGTGTAGGAGACACCCCTTTGGAACAGGCACGGCTTCAGTGGAGCTTTAGTGCTCAATGAGTCTGCCCCTTGAATGTGTCGCTTATGGATATGAAGTGTTGTAAGCAGGTATGGTATGACACTGACCACTGGATATACTGGCTCTTGGGTCTCTAGGGAGGCGTAAAGTCAGCCACTGCCTGGGGCCACCCAACAGGATCTACAGAGAGATCTGCAGATTCTCCTCTTTGTATAGTGTTTGGAAGTGCCCCCATGAGGCCCAGCTGTGAAGCAAGGAAGGCTAGAGCTGGTACCATGTCTTAGTCCTTTTATTGATAGGTTTGTGGTTCCCTGACCCAACTGCAACTTGTTTGACAGGTTTTAGCCTGAGTAAGGACAGGCCATGCATATACAAAAGCTGCTGCACAGAGCTTGCGTGGGGTTGTATATTGGATGGGATGAGGTGTCAGGGAATTACTAGGTTGAGGCAAACAGAAATGGCTGCCAGTCAGCCGTATGACTGGAGAGGTTTCAGCATACGAACAATGATCCCTGAGAGCACCTCCATCTGGGAGAAAGCCGCCCTTGAGTTCCTGCCCCAATTCCAGTCAATCCAGTTTCTCCTCATATGTGTCTGGGACCCCACCGAGCCAAGCCTGGCACTGGATATCCCAGGAAGTGGTAGCTTGTAAGTTGAGGTGGTGGTGCTGGTATTATAAGAGGAGCTGCTGGGTATCCTGTAGCCTCTGTGTCACTGAGCTCCAATCTGCACTGGTTTTTACAGCCTGTAGTTCTTACTGCCAGGGGACTTCTTTCCCCAGCTCTGGAACCCTGTGATGGGCGTCTGGTGTGGGACTTGGACCTCTTGTTCCTCCAGGTGACTTCTGCAGAGACAATCTCCCTCCCAATTAAAAAATTGGCCCTCATGGGTACAGGAGCAGCACTTTCCATGCCTCTGCACCTCCTACCATTCTAAGTGAGCTTTCTACTTTACTTCTCTAGTCATAAGACTTACATTCAGCCAGCTTTCTAGCAGTTCTGGCTGATGGTTGTTCTGCATTTCACTTGTAATTTTGATGTGGTTGTGGGAGGCAGTGAGTATAGCCTTTTGCCTACACCACCATCTGGGATCTCTTCTCCTGTAACTTTTCTGAATTCAATTCTTTATTCTACTTTTATGTTCACCTGAGTAGTGAGAATATTTTTTCCATTGACTTTTTTTTTCCAGAGAGAGAAAGGGCGAGGCAGAGAGAGAGAGAGAGAGAGAGAGAAACATCAGTTGGTTGCCTCCCACATGTGAACCTGAAACCCACATACGTGCCCCTTATTGGGAAACGGACCCATGACCTTACAATGTACAGGCAGGTACTCTCAGTGGTGATTGACACAGGCCTGAGCTATTTATTTATTCTTTAATTTATTCATTTATTTATTTTTACACATATTTTATGATTTCATTGAGGAAGAGGAGTGAGAGATAGAAACATGAATAATGAGATAAAGTCATTGACCAGCTGCTTCCTGCACACCTCCCATTGGAGATCTGGCCGGCAATCTGTGCATGTCCCCTGACAAGGAATGGAATTGTGATCTCCTAGGTCATGGTTTGATGCTTATTCACTGAGGCATACTGGGCAGCCTTTATTTTTTGATTTTAGAGACGGGAAGGGAGACAGAGAAAGAGAGGGAAACATTGATCTGCTATTCTCCCCATCTTAGCGTTTATTGGCTGTCCCCTACATGTTCCCTGATGGGGGATCAAACCCACAACCACGATGCAGGGGACCACACACTCAGTAGGAGAGCTACCAGGTCAGGGCTCTGAATTTATTAATTTCAGAAGCTCCTATGGTAAGTTTACAAATTTCTTTGTGGTGCGTCATGTCGTCTCCTAACATCAACATCTCTTATGATGCTTTGTGGTTCATAGTATCAGGTGTAATGTCTTACCTTTCATTTCTATTTTCATTTCTTTGAGGCTTCTTTGTTTGTTTGTTTGGTTGGTTGGTTGGTTTTGTTATTTTATTTAGGCTGGCTCAGGGTTTGCCAATTTTTTTATGTTTTAGAAAAGTACCTGTTAGGTATTCTTTTATTTTTTCTTGTCTCACATTTATTAATGCTTGTTCAAATATTTATTGTTCCTTTCCTTTAAACCTTTGGGTTTACTCTCTTGTTTTGTCTCTAGATTTCAGAGATGGCAGGTTAGGTTTTTTTAGATCTTTTTTCATAATGGAGGCATTTATCCGTATAAAATTTTTTCTTAGAATTACATTTTCTGAATTTTATACATAATTTTTGATAGATTGTCTTTTTATTTACTTTGTGTCTAGACTTTTTTGAGTTCTGTTTTGTGTTTGGCTACATTGATATTCTTATTTATGTATTATTGGTTTCAGATAGGGAGGAGGAGAGATGGAGAGAGACAAGGAGAGAAGGAGAAACATAATTGTGAGGGAGAAAAATCAATTGGCTGCCTTCTGCACACAAGCTAACTGGAAATGGAACCCGCATACTGATATTTGCCGTGACTGGGATTGAATCCTTGACCCTTTGGTACACAGGACGATGCTCCAACCAAATGAGTCATACTGGCCAAGGCATTCTGTGGTTTTTAAACACAAAAATTTTCAGTATTTTTTAAAAAACAGGTCACTATAGACAAGGATAGCGGAAGTACAGTGGCTGCTGGAGGCAACGCTGACCCTCGGTTTTCACTCTAGGTATCTTCAAATATGTTTATTCACCCAGCCTTTTCTAGTCATTCTTTCTGTACAGTTCTTCATTATTTGTGTCTGTAATACTGTTTGCCTTCATGGTACTCTTATTCCCATTTCCTATGGGGTTTTTGTTCACGGATAGCTGTCTACTTCCACTGGGATGGAGGAAGATGCTTTTATCTCTGATCCTGCCATCTTGCTGTTGTCACTCACATAGGTCTTTTGTCTGTGATTTCATTTGTCCTTTGTTGTACTACCACGGTATTGACCATCCATCTTTTCCGGGTTTTTTTTTTTTTTTTGAAGATTTGCATCATTTATCCCATGCAATGGCTCCAATGGGATTGAAGAGAAAGAATCATTTCTGCATCACAGAAGAAACACGACTTTATGAATGACACAATGGACCCCCAGGCGGTCTTGCCTTGGTGAAGGGTCATTGGGGAGGAATTCACACCTGGCCTTTGTTGCATTCATAGCTAGAAACCCAGTGTTTGGTTACAGTTGCCTGTTCCTCACCCAGTTATGCTTGTTTGTGCTTATTGTTGATACTTTGCCAATTCCTCAGTTCTAATAGTGATCATTTCTACTCAGATTCCCAGTGCAAGGAAAACCTTAACTTTTGTAATTTGTACCTCTGCCTATTTCACAGGTCTCCCTTTACTGCACTCCAACTTTGGTCCATGCCTGCTGCACCTTGGAGAGCACTCGTATTATTATATAGACGTTGAACTGCATGTGCTCTAATACAATTAATTTTTGTGGCTTTGAGCAGCTTAAATTTTTACACAGACTCACATGGCCAAGATATAAGGTCCTAAAGGAAGCCGTTTGTGCAGGAACAATGAGTAGAGCCTTCCTCTCTTCTTTGTATCCCATCCTGTGCTTCTGTCCCCCTCTTGGTGAGATTTTCATCATAGACTGACTTTTGGGGCCAGGTTATGTATTAACAACCATTTCCTCGGAGTTTACTTCACTTGTCTTGAAAATCTTTCCATGGCATCAGGCCAAGTCATGACAGGTAAACATTTGCGGTAAAGATATTATGTTTTTACAAGATCAACATGTATTTCACCAGCTTTTCCTTTTGTTCAGGTTGCTGCTGTGGAGCAGAGAATGTGGAGGCACCGACTGGGAAGAACATTTCTGTAGGGGTGTTACAGGTAAGGAATCACAAGTTAGCTTTGTCTTCCCAGAAGAGCCATCCCTGTGAGAGTTGTGGGCTAGTATTTGTTAACATTTGCCACGTGATGGAGGGGCAGGGAACCCAACACGCACTGATAATGTTGAGGTGTGGGGCATGTGCAAAATGGTTTTATTTCAGTCCGAAATTTTACCAGCAGCATGTGAGAGTGAAGACTTTCATTAGAGGGATGGACAGGATCTCACTTGCAAACTGCTGCAACTTCAATGTGTCCCAGAATCATTTCACATGCGGAGGGGTTGGGCAGGGTGTCCTTAGCGAATCAGGACATCTCCTCCTAAATGCTACTCAGACCAGGGACAGTCCTAATGCTATTTCAACACGTGGGATGATGTTTCAAAGGCAAAGAAATTATTACACCAGAAAAGATTGTAAGAAAGACATTAGTTGCCCTCACACGTTTATTCAGGAAAAGGATGTCCATGTTGGAAGTCAATCTTTTGTGTGCTCTGGATGTGGAAAATATCTTACCAAATTTTCTTGCTTTCATTATCAACAGAGAGATCACACTGAAGAAAGGCCTTATCAGTGCAGTGAATATGGGAAATATTTTAGCAGTAGTAGCTGCCTAGATGACCACCAAGCTTTGTACACTGGAGAAAGGCCTTATGAGAGCAGTGAATGTGGAAAAGCTTTTACCAGAAGCAGTGCCCTCCATGATGATCAGGGAGTTCACACAGAAGAAAGGCCTTATGAGTACAGTGAGTGTGGGAAACCTTTCACCAGTAGCAGTAACCTTCATTGTCATCAGAGAGTTCACACTGGAGAAAAGCCTTATAAATGTAGTGAGTGTGGGAAACCTTACTGCAGTTTCACTAAACTTTGTCGTCATCAGAGAGTGCACACTGGAGAAAGTCCTTATCATTTCAGCAATGGTGGGAAATCCTTTACCACTAAGACCCACTTTCCTAGTCATCAGAGAGTACATACAGGAGAAAATCGTTATAAATGCAGTGTATGTGGAAAGTCTTTTACAAGGAGCACTGGTCTCCAATATCATCAGAGAGTTCACACAGGAGAAAAACCTTATCAGTGCAGTGAATGTGGGAAAACTTTTACAGAAACAAGAG
>NW_006286684.1:53411-57882 GCF_000327345.1 Myotis davidii
GCTTTTCTTGGGTCTCAAACATTTTTGTCCTGGGGGGAAGTTTATGGTGCAGAAATTAGCTCAGCAGTTTTGCCAAATTAACATTGCTGCCCATAATTTCCCAGGAAATACTGTGGACTCTCGTTCTCATGTGAAGCTGGATGCTTTGAGACACAGAGATCACACCAAAGGGAATAGCTGTGACAACCTCAAGTATGTCTGGGAGCAGTGTGAATTTTTTTTTCTTGTTTTCAAGGGATACTACGACATTTGAAGGCATTCTTTTCCCCACGTGTTGCAGAGGGCCATGTGCCCTAATATCTTCAATTGTATGGGTGATGGGCACTTGTTGGAGGACCATCGCAGTGTGGGGGACCCCTTCACTGCAGAATCACTGACCTAATTCTTGTTGGACCAGACTGCAGCCCATTAGAAGGAATGGTCTTCATCTAAACCTGCACCCAGAAATTTTTTTTGAGGAAAAGACTACAGGATCCGTGTATACACAGATCTGAGGGACTCCAGGCTTGTTTATCTTCTGTGGAGCAGTCATTGTCATTGTTTATTATCACGAGGTTTTGTGGCTTCCTGTAGCTTCTCAGATTTTCCCGTTAGAGCCATTGGTCCTCTGGCGGCAAAACTAAGAGGATACCAAAGGGTGTCCTTAGGCCAGAGATGTGGTTTTTGTGACCTAGTCAACATTCCAGTGGGTTTGGGTGAAAGTCCTTCATTGTTTGTTACATTTTCTGTCACTAAGATGAGACTTGCCCAGAGGGCAGAAGAATGGGCATTGAATATAGAATTAAAAAAACCCATTGTTCCAAAGTAGGTGATTGTACATTTCTTTTCTCTTGAACCATTTTTTAACAGCTATAATGAGTAAATTACATGTACTAAGTATAGTATTTCATAAATCTTTACATGTACATGAAACTGAAATCATCATTTGTCACTGTGTAGTTGCTTCATGACCTCGTTTTATCTGTCCCTATTTTTCACAGCTTTCCTTATAACTATGGATTTACATTCCATTTTAATAGAGAAGTTTGCTTTTTCAAAGTATTTTCTGTTTTAATTTTTTTTAAAATATATTTTATTGATTTTTTTACAGAGAGGAAGGGAGAGAGATAGAGAGCCAGAAACATTGATGAGAGAGAAACATCGATCAGCCGCCTCCTGCACACCCCCCACTGGAGATGTGCCTGCAGCCCAGGCACATGCCCCCAACCGGAATCGAACCTGGGACCCTTCAGTCCGCAGTCCGAAGCTCCATCCACTGAGCCAAACCGGTTTTGGCTTCTGTTTTAATTTATGTTTCATAAATTCTTGGAGATTTATTAAAGATATATTAGTAGCTCTTCTTTTTTTTTTTTTTTTGATAAATGTTCTTTTCATTGTTGTTAATCCTCACCAGAGGATATTTTTCCATTAATTTTTTTTCTTGGAGAATTGAAGAAAGAGGGAAAGACAGAGAGAAACATCGATATGAGGGAAACACATTGATCGTTTGCCTCTTGCATCAGCCATGACCAGGGCCTGGGCCTGGAAGGAGTCTTCAACCAAGGCATGTGCTTTTGACCAGAATCGAACCCGGTACCCTTTGGTCTGCAGGCCTATGCTCTGTCCAGAGCCAAACCAGTTAGGGCCCTGGTAGATATTCTTATCTTTGAATATATCACCATGATGCCCATTTTAGTAAATATTTGGTTATTTCTAATAAAGCTTATATCAACATTACTGTATAATTCTTTATATGTTTCCTAGAGGCTTGGTGCACAAAAATCGTGTACTGGGGTGGTGGGGGTGTGGGCAGGCTCCCTAAGCTTGGCCTGCTCCTTTTGCCAGTTTAGTACACCTTGGGCAATGTCCACCTGCTGGCTTAGGTCGATCCCCCTGGAAATCGGGCCTAAGCCGGCAGTCAGACATCCCTCTTGCAGTCCAGGGCTCTTGAAGTCTGGGACCCCTCTCTCCTTACCACCTGCCTGCAGCTGCCAGCCATGAGCCAGGTTTCTGGCTAAGTGATGCTCCCCCTGTAGAAGTGCACTGACCACGACGGGGCAGGGGCAGCTCTTGCATGGGGCCAGAAAGGATCGCCGGAGTTTAGCCAGCCAGAGAGGGACCACGGAATGGCTCCAGGGCATGTTTGGCCCATTGGCCAGACCTCAGCAGCAAGCTAACCTACCTGTGGGAGCATCTGCCCTCTGGTGGTCAGTGCATGTAATAGCTACTGTCCAACTGTGCACCCCCTGGTGGTCAGTGTATGTCATAGTGAGCAGTTGGACGGCCTTAGCATATCATTAGGATATTACACTTTGATTGGTTGAATGGCCAACTGGATAACTGGACACTTAGCATATTAGGCTTTTATTTAATAGCATAAGTGTTATTTACCTTTGTTAAAAATTCAGGCCATAATCTGATTTCTGGGTAGATGAATGTTTAATTTTACTGAGATTACCAAATAGTGATGTAAATTGAATGTACCACCAGATCCGGTGCGGCTTATTGCTTTGGCATCATCTCCTGCAGCACAGGATTGTGGATTTGGTTGCCGGTGGGGATATGTGCTGGGGTGTGGGCTAGATCCACAGAAGTGGCTGGCTGGGTGATGTGCCACTCTTTCATTGTTTCTCTCCCTTTTCCTTCTCTCTCTAAAAATTACTAAAGTATCCTTTAAAAATAAAATGTAAAGCTTAACTAATTGTACTTTGTTTTTGCATTTTTCCAGCAGTGTATGAAAGATGCACATTCTCCACATCCTAGAGAATATTTATTTTGGTCAATCATTATTTATTTAAACGTTTTTCGTTTTTGTTTTTTTTGTTAGTTTATTGTGCTACCTCATTGTTTTGTTTTTTTTCTAGAAGTTTATATTGAGTCTTTTTTGAGATGCATATTTGCTGTGTCTGTATCTTTGTTAAAACCTCTGATCCTATGTTCTGCCTAATGTGCTATGAGTTTTGGCAATTTTCTTTAACAAACAAACAATGGGATGACAAAGATGGATGTTGGAATTTCACTGATTTTTTGCCTTTTTGGTATAGGGAATAAATATTTTGTTGGATTGGAATAATGTTTTTAAATATTTTATACCTTTAGCCGAAACCGGTTTGGCTCAGTGGATAGAGCGTCGGCTTGCGGACTGAAGGGTCCCAGGTTCGATTCCGGTCAAGGGCATGTACCTTGGTTGTGGGCACATCCCCAGTAAGGAGTGTGCAGGAGGCAGCTTTAAAAGATGACAGATTTATGTGATTTGAAGAGAAACCAGAGTATGAGATATTTTAAAAATATTTTTGTATTGATTTCAGAGAGAAAGGGAGAGGGAGAGGTAGAAACATCAATGATGAGAGAGTAACATTGATAGGCTACCTCCTGCACGCAGCTCCTGGGAATGGAGCCCTCAACCCAGGTATGTGCCCTTACCCAATATCGAATGAGGGACCTTTTTCTGCTGTGTCGATGCTAAATCACTGAGCCATTTTAATAAATAAATGAAAATCACTGGGAATTTTTTAGTTTTTAAATGCTATGCACAATGCAGTGAGCACTTTTAATTACAACCCGCACTACTAACATTCACATCACCTTCAGAAGAGCAAACTTGAGAAATATTCTGAGGACAGGAATCCTTCACTTACCTAATGCCTACCTGCACCTTTGTTTTTAAAGAACTAGGGCCTGCCCTAACCGGTTTGGCTCAGTGGATAGAGCATCGGCCTGGGTACTGAAGGGTCCCAGGTTCGATTCCATCAAGGGCTTGTACCTTGGTTGTGGGCACATCCCCAGTAGGAGGCGTGCAGGAGGCAGCTGATCGACGTTTCTCATCGATGTTTCTAACTCTCTATCCCTCTCCCTTCCTCTTTGTAAAAAAAATCAATAAAATATATATTTTTTTAAAAAAAGAAAGAACTGGGGCCTTTCTGTACCTGCTGACCCACCTGCAGGGAAGCAATACTGTGGGCACTAAGGTCTCTCTGTTGGGTCTCCAACCTGGAATCTCCAGGAGATTCACTACAGCTCCCTGCACCTCAGTTGGCTACATGTGACATGAAGGTGATGACGGGACTTACCTAGGACTTAAGGTCAATTAAAGTGATGAACTTAGTACTTGCCTCTGCCAGAGTTCCAAACTTTGCTTTTTGAGCATTTTCTCTTTTAATTGTCATAAAACCCTGGAAAGTCTAAGCTAATATCGAAGTGTTGAACTTTCTAACAGAGAGATGTCTTGCCAGGTGTATGTCAGTGCATCTTTCTCTTGCTGAAGGTATTTCGCATCAACCTTTTTCTTGTCCTTACAAATATCTCCACTACACTTAGAACCTAAGGCTTTAGTGACCTGAAGAGTGAATTCTTCTAGGAGACCAAATAAACGGACACCAGCACTACAAAGCATTCTGTTAAGGAGGATGTGAACAATGGGTCCAGCAGGAAATAAACCACTCATTGAAGTTTCTTCTCAACCCACAGGTTCTACCTCTCCCGTATGGATGGA
>NW_006286685.1:0-805 GCF_000327345.1 Myotis davidii
GCAGGAGACAATTTTGCTAAGTTTCTGTCATTACACAATGAGGATTTTTCCTTCCTCAGTTTCCAACAACATGTTCTTCACTTCCTTCCGAGTCCTCAACAGCAGTGTCCTTAAAGTACAGATTTCTAGTATTGTCTGTTCAAGGCAGTTTGAACTTCCTCCTACATGCTTTTCAAAACTCTTCCACCACTGCATATTCACTGGTTGTACAACTGTTCTACTTCCTCAGGTATTTAGGATAGCCTGATCATATTTCCAGGCACTAAAATCTGTATTATCTACTGTAACATAACAAATTAGTACACAGTTAGCAGCTTAAAAAAAGCACACATATTCCCACAACTATTGCCTTAGTTTCAGCCCTTATTCAATTCATGCCTGGCTTATAATAACCTTGCAATAACCTTAGAGAGGAAAAATTGAGATTCAGAGAAGCAAATGTCAAGTTTTATCTGATGAAAAAGGACTCAACCTCTAGTCTCATACTCTCACATTTTATGATTCCACTAGAATGTTATGATGCTTTGTACCAACACAGCAGAGATCAAATATATTAAATGAAAATACACTCAATTCTTGGAGAACTGGAAGGTGTAAAATAAAAGCTAAAAATTATATATGTGGCCCTGGCCAGTTTTTCTCAGTGGTTAGAGCATCAGTAGCCCGAGGACAGAAGGGTCTTGAGTTTGATTCCTGGTCAAGGGCATGCACCTCAGATGCAGGTTTGATCTCCCGTCCAATCGGGGTATGAGTGCAGTAGGCAACCAGTTGATGTGTCTCTCTCACATCGATGTCTTTCTTCTCC
>NW_006286685.1:1158-2705 GCF_000327345.1 Myotis davidii
GTGCGCAGTAGGCGGCTGTCTGCCAGCCAGGGGGCATTTCTGGGGGCAGTTTCCTCCTCCGCAAAAGGGAGGCGCAGTGGGCTCCCTGAGGGGCCCTGGTGAGTTTAAAGGATCCACAGTGGGAGAAGGCTGGCCCACAGCAGGCGCAGTCTCGGGTTTGCTGGGAGGATGGATGCTCCTGGCGCGTCAGCCCGACAATGATCACCTTGCGCTGTACAGCTCCGCACGGATTTTCATTCATTCATTCAATCACACACAATCATATACCAGAGCCCACCTCCCAGTCAGGGCCTTCCCAATCCTCACAGCAAAAGCCTGCCCTAGAGCAACCTTCCTTAAAGGCAAACACCCAAGAACTTCCTGTTACCTATTAACTGGGTTCTAGAATTCGGATGAGTGGTTTCCTGAGAGGCTGCTGGTGAAACCTAACTTACATCGAGGTCTGGGAGCAGAGACACTGGCCTGGGGCTCAGTGCAGAGGTGTCCAGGCCCCGGGCCACTGCGCAGGCGCAGGAGCAGAACTTCCCACCCAGGGAGGGTGATCGGCCCAGATCCCGCGAGGGTTCCCTGGGTGGGTACGGCATGGGCATGGACGAACTCGACCAATCCAGGAAGCAGGTTTTCCTCCAAACCCCAGGCACTGGAGAGTGGTCCCACAGCTCCGGGCCTAGTGGCCTTTGCCTCTCCCTGGTTCTGCTTCCTCATGCAGACATGGGGGAGCTCAGCAGAGGCTGCCAGGGAGAGTAGATATTGCTGATAAAGGGCAGCTCCAAGGACACGGGCAGGCAGGAGAGAGGGGGTTAGAGGGGGGAGCTAGAAAGAGGGGGTATCGATGGGCAGCCTCTACTTAGGCAGCTGGCAGACCCCCAGAGCAAAGAGCAGCAAGAAGAGTGCACCTGAGCTGCTGCTGTGCAGACCTCCTCGAGGCTTCCATGTGGCCTTTGACTTTACTTCCCTCCAGCCCTCTGAACTACCACTGGCCAGATGGCCTGAGGTTCCATGGCCATGGCTGGCTGAGTGTAGGGCCCCAGTGGCTGCTAGGGACAGTTCCTTCTGCCCTTGCCTGGTTCAGAGTTCACTGTGTGGGGGTGGATGTGGTCCTTTGGATTTGGAGGGGCTGTAGGTGAGCACCAGTCCAGCGAGGCACTGGAGTCCTTTGCCAGGGTATTGACATCAGGGCATTGAGGACGCCAGCACATCCTCCCTCAGTGGGCTGGGCCAGCCATTTTCACCCTTTTAAGTCTCATGGCACACAAACTTATTACTAAAATTTTGTGGTTCACCAAAAAAATATATTTTCGGGGGATCTGACCAAAAAAAGTATAATTTTGATTCATTCATACCAGACAGCTATTGTTGTGTTGGCTGTTGTCATTTTATTGGACAATCTAAAGGAAAAGAGGTCAGTGCCCCTGATTAAATATGTAGTCAGGTATTACATGTTTTATTTATTTACTAGAGGCCTAGATTTGTGCACCAGTGTGGTCCCTTGGCCTGGCCTGTGGGGATTGGATCGAAACTGGCTCTCTGACATCCCCTGCCCCAAA
>NW_006286685.1:2882-4236 GCF_000327345.1 Myotis davidii
AGCACAATTCTTTTTTAAAAATATGTTTTTACTGATTTTAGAGAGAGAAGAAGGAAGAGGGATAGAGAGATTGAAACATCGATTGGCTACCTCCTGCACACCCTTACTGGGGATCAAGCCTACAACCCAGGCATGTGCCCTGACTGGGAATCAAACCAGTGACCTCTTGGTTCCTGGGTTGATGCTCAACCACTGAGCAGCACCAGCTGGGCAAAAAGCACTATTCTTGAAAGAAATAATTGATAAGCTGGACTTCATTAAAATTAAAAATGTCTTCTCTACTAAAGATAATGTCAAGAGAATGAGAAAATAAGCTGCAGACTGGGTGAAAATATTTGCAAAACACAGAACTTATAAAGTCTTCTATTCAAAATTAAAAAAGGACTCTGAAAACTCAATAAGAAAGCAAACAACATAATTAAAAGATGGGCCAGCCCAGCCAGCATGGCTAATGACTGAGCGTCCACCTATGAACCAGGAGGTCACGGTTTGATTCCCGGTTAGGGCACATGCCTGGGTGTGCAGGAGGCAGCTGATGGTTCTCTCTCATCATTGATTTTTCTATCTCTCTCTTCCTCTTCCTTCCTCTCTGAAATCAATAAAAATATCTTTTTAAAAAAAGAATTTATAATCAGCCCTAGCTGGTTTGGCTCAGTAGATAAAGTGTTGGTCTGTGGACTGAAGGGTCCCAGGTTCGATTCCAGTTAAGGGTACATGCCTGGGCTGCAGATTCGATCCCCAGTAGGGAGCATGCGAGAGGCAGCCAATAAATGATTCTATCATCACTGATGTTTCTCTCTCTCCATCTCCCTTCCTCTCTGAAATCAAAAAAATATATTAAAAAAGAATTCATAATAGGATCATCCTGTGAGGTTACTTCCATAGAACCCTCTTTTCCATCTCCACAGTCATTTGCCATTAAGAGGGCATTTACAGTCTGGCTGGTGTTGCTCAATGGTTGAGTGTTGACCTATGAACCAGGAGGTCACGGTTTGATTCCCAGTTAGGGCACATGCCTGGGTGTGCAGGAGGCAGCTGATCAATAATTCTCATCATTGATGTTTCTATCTCTCTCTTCCTCTTTGAAATCAATAAAAATATATTTTAAAAAGGGGGTAATTTAAAAAAATCATGGGGGCTGGTTACAAGGACACTGAGCCAGCGTGAAGGCAATCCCACTAGCCAAATCTGTGACACCTTGAACACCAAATAAGCACAGTATAAATTTTAAACCATTGGGAAAAAAATAGGAATTCATAATGCTTTACTGAAAACAAATAGATAAATAAGTGAAGGGGAAAGGAAGGCTTTTGCTTTTGCTTACAGTAGAAAGCCATGGCCAGGTGGGGGCATG
>NW_006286685.1:4294-6096 GCF_000327345.1 Myotis davidii
TATGCGTGTATGCATTGCTAAAGGACAAATGTGTATTCAAGTGAATAAAAAGCAAAGGGACTGAGAAGTCGGTGTGCCTCTGCAAGAAAGAGGTCTCCACCTGGCCCCCAATGCCTTCTAAATTCATATTTGCTGTATAGAATTTTCATTTGTGTGTCGGCCCCTCCTTCCGATCCTGAACCCACATGCAAGGTCGCAGCAGTGCAGCCCACTCCATCCCCAGCGATGCAATCTTGCAGGGCAGGGTCCAGGATCACAGGGACGCCTGGCTTTCCCAAGTCTGACCTTCCACCCTCATCCAAGTGAGGGTGAGAGGGTTAATGCGTTACAGGGTTGGTTCTGGGTCCCAGCAAGGTGTTTAATCCCGGCAGCTGGAATCTCCTGCAGAGGAGGGCCGCTGGTGGGAATAAGAGATGGACAGCGAGAACTTTGTCAGACTGAACTGAATTCTGACTGAACAAATTCCTGGCGGTAGGATTATGGACAAGTGACTTCTCAGTGCCTCAATGCACTCATCTTTAAAATGGAGGCCAGCCAGTGTCGCTCAGTGGTTGAGCATTGACCTATGAACCGGGAGGTCATGGTTCGATTCCGGGTTGTGGGCTCAATTCCCAGTAGGGGGTGTGCAGGAGGCAACTGAATAGTGATTCTCTCTCATCATTGATGTTTCTATCTCTCTCTCCATGTCTCCTTTCCTCTCTGAAATCAATGAAAATATATTTAATAAAATGAGGACCCAAGGTCTTAAATGAATGTGGTCATTAGTAATTAGCTCACCCCGCCCCCAGTGAGCTAGGGGTCTGGAAGACCTTCGTGGCTCACACCTGGGATTCCTTAAGAAATATTTCAGAGGTACTTACCTGCCCTGGTGGTCCTTCAGGCGGACAGAAGGGGACCAATGTCCTGCTCAGCCACCGATGCTTCCCCAGCTTCCACGCAGCCCCGTCAGCTTCCTCTTCTACCCCGCCAGCCAGCACCTTGGCTCATCTGCCTGCTGGAAGGATTTGCCCATTGAACCCTGTTTCCGGCAGCTGATTGCCAGGGCGCACCATTGGCATGCAATTTTGGGTCGCACCCGTGTAAAGGACCAACACACACAGCGAGCAGGGCAAACATATCCGGGTCAGACAGACACTTCCGGGTCAGACAGACACTTCCGGGCGCGCGTCCCCTGCACTTCAGTTCTCCAATAGAGAGCATGGCAGGCATGACGGGAATCCCTGCAGAGACAATTGCTCACTGCCACTTCCAGTCACATTCTTCCCCTCCCACAAACCCATTCCTCTCTCCAAACATAAGCCCACTCCCCTAACAATGGCACTCGCAAAACGGACATGGGGACAGCACCCGGGGCCATATGCCCGGGTCACTCAGTCTGCCCCAAGCCTGCCTCCCAGTGTCTCCTGTGGGCACCTTTACATACCGGTTGCCAGCAGCCTGTGCGCACCATCGCTACCTGCACTCGCAAGAATAAGCGGGCTCCACAACACCTAGACCCGCTCACACCGTGTACAGCTGGTTGCAGGACCCGTCCCCTGAGCTTTATTTGCGGCAAGCCCGCCTGGAAGGTCCCCGCTCGCTCCTGAGTTGCTGCTCTCAGCGGGTAACATGCAGAGAGAGACACTTCTCACTCTGCATGTCCCCAAGATCTCCAGGAACTCCCCACTGTCTCCCGGATCCCCAGGTCTGAGTGCGCGGCACGCAATGCGCGGGAGCCAATGGAGTTTCCCAATGCGGCAAACGCGAAACGCTGCAACGCGGCAAAAGTGCCCGAGGCTATTGGGGGACAGGCAAGGACCCCC
>NW_006286686.1:0-1624 GCF_000327345.1 Myotis davidii
AAACTGATGAACAAAAACACATCCAGAGACAGAAGCATCTAACAGACCATCGAGCCTCAGAAGGAAGGCAGAGTGGGGTGGGAGGTGGGGTAAGAGATCAACTAAAGGACTTTATGCATGCATATAAGCATAACCAAAGGACACAGACAGTATTGGGTGGGGACATGTGCTGGGTGGGGTGGGGGTAGGGGTAATGGAGCCACCCAGGAGAGGAAAAAATTGTTTCCAAAGAGCAAAGCTATGAAGTGCTCTGCGTAATAAATGCTCATTTGTATGATGTCATATTAATAAAGTACAAACATTTTCATACATGAACAGATTGTTGACCTGAGAGGGAAGGCAGGGGAGGATAGGTGGGAAGAGCTCAACCAATGAGTTTGTATGCATATATGCATAACCCCTGGGCCCAGAAAATGGGGTGGTGTGGTCCTGGGGAGAGGAAGGGATGGAAGTGGGCTGGAAGAATGTTAATGGGGGAAATAGGAGTACCTATGTAATACTTTCAACAATAATGATTTAAAAAACAAATAAATAAAAAATGAAAGGCTGTGTGGTTAATCACTATTCTTGCTGGCTTTATACAAATAACCAGACAGGTTTATTGAAACTAGACCTATTTTGCTAGTAAATTAGCCTTAATTTGGCTCTTTTTAATTAAAAATGAGGGTGATTTTAGAGAGAAAGTTTCTTTCAATACAAACTATAATATACCATTGTAGATATTCAATTACAATGCTCTTCATTGTCTTTTGAATTTGTATGTCTGTTGATTTTAAGATTTCTACCAATAAACAGGACTGGATCCTGAAGTTTTCTAGTTTTAAAAAAATACTTGAATGAAAAGCCTCCAAACTAATTTTTTTTTTTACATCCTTTGACTTGGAATCATTCAGATCTAAAACTGCCTTTTTTCCCAAAGGCCATGCAAGGTAAAGTGGGACAAGTTGTGTGGGAAGAGATTAACCAAAGAACTTGTATGCATACATGCATAAACCAGGGATAACCCAGGGACAC
Source organism: Myotis davidii (assembly GCF_000327345.1). Classification (NCBI taxonomy): domain Eukaryota; kingdom Metazoa; phylum Chordata; class Mammalia; order Chiroptera; family Vespertilionidae; genus Myotis; species Myotis davidii. Next base: position 1,015 of record NW_006286686.1, read on the forward strand.
AGGCAATAGTGTCCTCAAGGCCTGGGGAGTGGGGTCAGGGGGTAGGCTATCAGGGATCAAAGGGGAAAAAAGAGGACATCTGTAGTGCTTTCAACAATGAAGGTAATTTTTTTAAAAAGAAAAAAAGTGTGACAAGTTGATGTAGGTGTTAGAGAAATCACCACAAGGGTCATCTATGGACAATCGTCATGCCTGTTGCAGAAAGATTGCCAGAATCATTCAAGGGACAGGTCAGGAGAATCTATCAGACTCTCTCTGCCTGCCTTCACTCCATGGGAAGGTGAATTCAGGTGGACTTCTAGAAAATGTCAAGTACCTGCTTTCATAACTCAGAAACTGGGATTATAGTCTGTTCTGATCATTAACCTTTGTTTTTCTCTTGTTCCATAGAGATGCCTCATACTATATACCTGATTGCTTGCATCAGTGCCGGGAGCCGGTCCATCCTTGCTGTTTCAAGGGACCTGGCATATATGGCATACTGTTCTTAATATGTTTGCTCACCTTCTTGGCGCTGTGTTTTAACCAAGGTCACCTCTCCGAGAAAGGTTGTTTCCCCAGGTAGGGATTTTCCCCTGAAGTTAGGGAGGGAATAAAACCCCTTCACTAA
>NW_006286686.1:3038-4158 GCF_000327345.1 Myotis davidii
CGAGTGAACATGGCTACAGAACCTGGCTGGAGAACCTGGAGAGCCTAGCAAGAGAACATGGACACAGAATTTGGCTGGAGATCCGACACAGAACTTGGCTGGAAATTGTGGCTAGAGATCCTGGCAAGGCTGCTGATCAACTGAACGCTGTCTCCGTGTCATTCCTTCTTCGCTGACTCCGTCCACACCTTTGGGGACCCCTGGACCTGCTGGGGTTGGACCCCAGCACATCAGAGGGTTAACTTTGTGAATATCACTGCCTCCCAAGATGAGACACAACTTTAACTGAACTGAAGAACTTTTCTTAGGACTGAGACTGGTTTAATGATACAAAGGTCTATCAGTCCAGCTTCTGAAGTGTGAAACTTCCAGAGAAATTTCAGAGGATGGAACTGTGGGGGCACAAGACAAGGCACCCCAGGATGTGTCTCTGTGGCGTGTGGATTATTTTTAGCAAAAGGCAACTTTGGCGATATGCTCCAGAGAAACTTCTGTCCCTCCCTTTCACTACGTAGAAGAACTTGAATAAGGGGCCTGGCTCATAATAAGACACCATCAGCCACAATATCTTTTTGACCCACCTATAAGGCAGGGCAATCTTTTATTTACTAAACATCTGCTCTTATTATCATCCTGCAATGACCCTTTCAAGATCCCAAAGGTACATGAACTCATCGTCCCTAGCTCAGGATGTCTTATATACCTCTATCTCCCTATCCATCTCTGAACCTCTTGTGCATGATAGATCCTCCCTTCCCGCAACTGGTGGGGGGAGTATGACGTAACCTGCAGCCAGGAAATACTTGAGTGATTAATCATGACCTTATATGGACTATACATTGGACCATCAATCCACACCTGCCAAATACCCTAAGCCAGTGATGGTGAACCTAAGACACGTGTGTCAGAGATGACATGCGAACTCATTTTTTTGGTTGATTTTTCTTTGTTAAATGGCATTTAAATATATAAAATAAATATCAAAAATATAAATCTTTGTTTTACTATGGGTGCAAATATCAAAAAATTTCTATATGTGACACGGCACCAGAGTTAAGTTAGGGTTTTTCAAAATGCTGACACGCCAAGCTCAAAAGGTTCGCCATCACTGTACTAAGGA
>NW_006286686.1:4171-7345 GCF_000327345.1 Myotis davidii
CTGCCCTACTGCAGGGGGCCTCAAACTACGGCCCGCGGGCCACATGCAAATACAAATATTGTATTTGTTCCCGTTTTTTGTTGTCGTTGTTGTTGTTTTACTTCAAAATAAGATATGTGCAGTGTGCATAGGAATTTGTTCATAGTTTTTTTAAAAAAACTATAGTCCAGCACTCCAATGGTCTGAGGGACAGTGAATTGGCCCCCTGTTTAAAAAGTTTGAGGACCCCTGCCTAGCCCTTGTCCTTTATGGACCATCCAGTAAGCCACCAATCAGTGTGCACTGAGTACACTAAGCCCCCACCCCTTCCCATTCCACCCCTCAAAAGACATGCCCACCCTGCACATGCTGCTGTCCTCCCCTTGAGAGACAGCCCAGCAGGTCCTCCTCCTCTAATAAAGCCTGTAGTCCTGGTTTTCCGCCTATGTCTGATTTTTCATTTTTGGTGCTGAAACCCAGGAGAGGTGAATGGGAGCGTGGACAATCCTTGAACCTAGGCCCGAGCTTCTGTCTCCTACTCTGGCTCTGCTCAGTGGTACGGTTCTGAGTTGATTGGCCCGCTCCAGACACCTCTCGAACCTTGCCGCACCAGGACACATGGGGATCTCATCGCTTTCCTTCCACCGGTAGGCTTCAGGGACTTTCTCAACCCCCCTATTTTTTTCTCGCTCCCTGTGACCTGGAGGGGCATTAGGGCCTACAGAGTTTCCCGTCTACTTGGCTACACATCTCCTACGTTCTACGAAAGCCCAGGTACCTGGCCGGGAATTCTCTTCTCCATGGGAAAGGTCTCAGGGTGACAACCTTGGAACCTTTTCTCGTCTCTCTCTTGCTACAGGTTGGCTGAGGGAAAAGGAGGATGCTCCTTGTTCCTTCCCCAACTTTTGCTTGCCCTTCCCTCTGGTCATGGGGACCTCTCAGTCCAAACCCCCTCGAAACACACCCTTAGGATATCTCCTCGCCGATCCCTTGATCCTTGGTCTTTCTGGCTACATCCAACCAAAGAAGCTCCACCTGGCCACAATATAAATTCGACAATGGCTCTCAGTGGCCCAAAAACTGCACTTTCAATTCCAATATCCTCCAAGACCTAGATAATTTTTGCCACTGGACAGGGAAAGCTTTCGAAATCACTACAAACAGGCTTCCTTTTCCCTCCACTCCCGCCCCTCGCTTTACTCCTCATGTTCCACTCATCAGGTCCTCCTCGAAAAGTCCTCTTTTCCCTCTCAAACTGGTCCTCAGCCCCTTTCTCTGTCTTCTGACTCTTTCGACCCATTCATCTCCACCTCTCCCGCTCCCGCCTGCCCCCTTACAACTCTGCCATAGAATCTACACCCCACGCTCTACCCTCTGAGAACTCTAAACGTCTGCCTTCCCCTGTGCGCTCTCCACCCCCATGACCATCAGCAACCGAATTTACAGGTTGCTGGCCAGTTCCCTTTGTGCAAGGTTGCAGGGGCGGAAGGTATTATCCAGGTAGCCATTCCCTGATCTTTTTCAAATTGAAAAATGCCTCGGCTCTTTCTCTTCAGACCCTCTTAACCAGCAGCTGTCTCCTCCCCAGTCCCTAAGAGCCCAAATCCTGAGAACACGAGCTCCAAAACAGCCTTTCCCATCTAACACTCATTCTCAGGCCACCCAAAGACTGCCTTCCTCAACAGTCTCTTCTATTCCCACGTCCATTCTACCCCTGAGGGAGGCAGTAGGAAATGAGGGCATAGTCTGAGTAAATGTCCCATTCGCTATGTCCAGCCTCACAGATTGAGAGGCATCTCAGGTCTTTTCCACTGACCTGACCACCTTTACCCCCTGATATACACCACAAACTTCAAAAAATAGATACAGGTCCACAAACCTCTCAAAAAGACCTCGTTAACCTGACCTTTAAGGTCTTTAATAATAGAGATGAGGAGACCCAAATCCAAAATCAAAAGCAAGATCAGGCCAAGGCTGAGGCCCAGTAGGAGTCCTTCCAGCTCCTAGCCACTGCTCTCATGAACACCAAACGAAGTGCCAGTCCTCCAACTGCAGGGGCTAAGCCTCCTCCAGGCCCATGCTTCAAATGCAGCAAGGAAAGACACTGAGCCAAGTCCTGCTCAAACCTGAGACCCCCGCCTGGGCCCTGCCCAAGGTGTGGAAGGGAAGGCCACTGGAAATCAAACTGTAGTCTGGCCACTCCAGTTCAGGCCTCAGCCGATCCAGCATGGCCACACTCTGGATACAGTTTGGAGCTCCCAGACCTCCTGGGACTGGCCACCAAAGAAGCTGCCCAGGCCCTGACAAGGCCTCACAGACTTACATCATCAGGACAGAGCATCGGGTAACGACTGTGGTGGCAGGTAAGCCGATCTCCTTTTTAAGTGACACGGGGGCCAATTATTCTGCCCTCTTTGAATTCACTGGGATCCTTGTTCACTCCTCTGTCTCTATTATGGGGGTTGACGGATTAGTCTCACAGCCATTAGCCACCTCATGTCTACACTGCATCTTACTAAATTCTCCCATTTGCTCTTTTCTCATTCTACCTCGGTGCCCAGTCAGGGCTACCATGTATACCCTCATAAAGCCCAGTTGTCCCAAACCACAGCCACCTACCTCAGTTTCACTCTCTCACCCCACAAGGCTGAGCCATTCCTGGGACTGTAAAGGTCTTATCTTCTTAGCTCCTCTGTAACTGTCCCCTCCTCTGAACAAGAAATCTTCCTCAGGCTCACTGGGTACTCTCGCCTCCAGGTTCACAACTTGAGTCTTCTTACAAAACTCCTCTATGACATGACATGGCGAAGGGACCCCCTCACTGAGCCTTTAGATCCCAAGGCCAACATTCTCACCCCTTAACTGCTCTGACCTCAGCGCCTTCTCACCCCGCTCCCCTTGCCCACTCCACCTTTCCCAAAGAACAACTTCCTTGACTGCACAGGCTTACTTAACATTCCAGCTATTATCAGAAACTGAGATCATTACCTCCAGGAAAAATGCGGCAGTTTTAAAATCCAAGCAGCTAGGAAACCTAGATGGCGGCATAGGTAAACACTGGAAATTGCTGCCTTGCACAACCACTTCAAAAATACAACTAAAAGACAAAACGGACATCATCCAGAACCACAGAAAGGCTGGCTGAGTGGAAATTCTACAACTAGAAGGAAAGAGAAAAGCACACTGAGACAGGAG
>NW_006286686.1:9057-10507 GCF_000327345.1 Myotis davidii
AGTGAATCTAAGAATTAAGGGAATAAATAATCTGATGGACAGCATGAACTTGTGATTATAATAGAATCAGGGACATAGAGAATGGACTGGCTATTCTGAGGGGGGGAGGGAAGAGGTGTGGGGGATGCGGGAAAAATCGTATACCTATGGATGAGGATAGTGCAGTGGTGGGGGGGTAAGGGCAGTGGTTGGGGTGGGAACCGGGTGAAGGGGAGCTATGGGGGGAAAAAGAGGAACAACTGTAATAATCTGAACAATAAAGATTTCATTAAAAAAAAATCCAAGCGGGAATTCCAGAGGCCTGGGAATAAGGTGCACGGCCTACTCCCTCCCCCGGCCCCCAGCCTTTTCTCCAGCCTCATATCCAGGTCCCTGGCTTCCACTGCTCCATCCCTTTCTCTTTTCCCTTGGATAACAGCGCATTCTAACATTCCCTCCCACTTTCACTGCAATACCTACCTCTCTCAGGCTCACCAAATGCCTCCCAGCATCCTGAAGAGGACTCAGCAGCACCATCCAGGAACTGATGACCCATCATTTCTTACAGGCTAAATTCTACTATTTCCTGCAGTGCATCCTGGAGGACTGGTCCTGGTGGAGACCACGATCTGCTTCCCCAGAAGACATACACTCTTGGATAATGGATCTTACCTGGCAAGGGACCCTCCAATTTTTTACTCTGGAAGAAGTTCAGGTTTTCAAATTCCTTTTATATGTCTTGTCTCCTCACCATAATCCTCCTACAGGCAGCTAGCAATGAGTGCACCAATGAAGGTTTTTGGTCTTTTCAGATGAAACAGACTTGGGATGATGAGGGAGTCATCAATTCTACTATAATTGTCTTTATCAAAACCTATTTTAATCCTTGACCTATCCCTCCCCCACTAAAGGACATTCTTTCTCGCCCTGCGGACCCTGGACCTACTCCTTTGCCAACCCTCATCAACACAACTTTCTATCTACTCTCTAACATCAACCCCTCCTTCTCTACATCCTGCTGGATATGTCTGTCACTGGCTCGAACCCTCATCATAGCCACTCCAATCCCAACCTATTGGACCACTAACTTAACTCTTACCTATACCAGACCTCAACGCACACTATACAACATCTCTCTCTTTAATACAGAAAACACTACCTGTTTAACAAATACCTCTCAAACCACTACCTCAACTACTACACCTTACTACCATGCACAATCTATACATTTATCCCCTCCTTTAGCCTCCCCTTCACCAGGTATTTTTCTCCTCTGTGGGACTACAGCCTATACCTGTGCTCCCCAGGACTTGTCACACTCGCTCTGCCTTTATGTCTTCCTAACCCCCAATGTTTCTATCAGAACAGAGGGAGAAGTCGAATCCCCTTGTGGTCTTCTCAGACCTTGCCACAAAACGGCGGCCCTTGTTCCCCTCTTAGTGGGTACGGGAGTCCTCACTGCAGTATGCAA
>NW_006286686.1:10541-10782 GCF_000327345.1 Myotis davidii
AAATCTATAAATTTACCCCTTCCCTTAACCTGCTCTCCACTGGGTATTTTTCTCCTCTGTGGGACTACAGTGTACAACTGTGTTCCCCAAGACCTGTCACACTCGCTCTGCCTTTATGTCTTCCTAACCCCCAATCTTTCTATCAGAACAGAGGGAGCACTCGAATCCTCTCTTGGTCTTCTCAGACCTCGCCACAAAAGGGCAGCCCTGTTCCCCTCTTAGTGGGTACGGGAGTCCTCAC
>NW_006286687.1:0-933 GCF_000327345.1 Myotis davidii
GCTTTGTAATACTTTAAGCAATAATAAAAAAAACAGAATCCTGGACTTATGTTTTTTAAACTAATAAACAAGGTGGAATTAAGGATACAGTGGGTTGGGGCATAGTTTTAGTAATGGAGGTTGTGGAAAGAGAGATTCCCATGGACAACTATGAAGGCTTAGATCCAGGACACCTGTTATTCTGGTGCCTGGGCACCTTCCGTTATCTGATCAGTTGCTTTAAACTGAAAGAGTTTTGAGAGAAGAAAATTGTATGTAAATATTTACTGACTCTATTTCTGTTTTATTTTTCTTTAATCTGAATCAAAAACATCTTGATATTTCTGTAGGCACAGAAGAAGGTAGCTACATAGCCCATGGGAGAGTAAGGGATCAGGGCTTCTCCTGCCTCCAGGCAGGGAATGGTTCCTACAGATGAGGCAGGAAGAAATGCCTGGTTTTCGCCACCTGTGTGTCTGAGTCTCCCTTATTAGGCTCTCAGAAGACTACACAAGGAACCTTGAGTGTTTTATCACTGTTATGGGCAGAATTCTGCACCAACCCCACCTCTTCCCTTAAATTTTTTTTTAATTTTTTATTTTAGTAGCAATACAAGCTTTCTTTCTTTCTTTTTTTGTTTTTGTTTTTGTTTTTGTATTTTTTATTACATTTTTTCTTCTCCAGGGAAATATGCAACCCCATTTTCAGTCTCTTTAGTGCTTTCCCCCTGTAACCCCGAATTCTGTTTCAAAATGAAATATTCCTATGAAACAGGAAAGGGTGCACGTGGGATTTCCAACCAGGTCAGTGGAGCAATTGCTAAAAATGTCACAGAAATTGTTTGAAAGATAAGCTCTAAAGATAAATGTCTGTGGGGGGGGAGGGGGGGTGGATACTAGGATGGCGAACATCAGGTTATGCCACCACTTAGAAAAAAGGATTCATTTTTCTATT
>NW_006286687.1:6225-19004 GCF_000327345.1 Myotis davidii
ATTAAAAAGGTAAAACCAGGTGATGGAAAAAGAGGAAAAAAAAAGAAGAAAAAAAAGGGGAAAAAAAGGAAAAAAAAATTGGTTTCTTTGTTAAAAGGTGAAAAAAGAAAAAAAAAATTGCAGTAGTGAAGGTCCTTCGGTTCTTCTATTCTTCAGTCTGGCTCACCTTTAGTCCTGCCAGGTATTCAGGAGAGTGTTGAGTTTCCCTGTGATACGCTGTTCCTCCTTCCTTTAAATTTTTGTTGAAGTCCTAACCCCTAGTCCAGTGATGGCGAACCTTTTGAGTTCAGCATGCCAGTATTTTGAAAAACCCTAACTCAACTCTGGTGCCATGTCACATATAGAAATTTTTTGATATTTGCAACCATAGTAAAACAAAGACTTATATTTTTGATATTTATTTTATTCTAGTGTCCCCGTCCACAAAAATTTGGGCTCTTTGGAGGGAGAGGGGCGTGGTCCCTCAGCCTGACCTGTGCCCTCTCACAGTATAGGACCCCTCAGGGGATGACCACCTGCTGGCTTAGGGCCGCTCCCCAGGGGATTGGGCCTAAGATGGCAATCAGACATCCCTCTGGCAGCCCGGCAGCATGTCCACTTGCGAGCGGGGAGCAGGTCTAAACTGCAGTCAGACATCCTTAGTGCTGCTGAGGATGCAGGAGAGGCTCCCACCACCACCACTGTACTTGCAGCTGGCAGCCTGGCTTATGGCTGAGCAGAGCTCCTCCCATGTGAGAGCACCCTGACCACCAGAGAGCAGGTCCTGCATTAAGGCTCCAGCTCTGAGACCTCAGCTGCTGAAAGTAGGTATCTGGGCTTTGTTTAGCTTCTATAATTGAAACACTGTTGCAACTCCAGCTCTGAGGCCCGGCTGGCTGAAGCAGGTTTCTGGGGATTGTTTAGCTTCTATAATTGCAACATAGTTGCTTAGTGTGCCGCTCAGAGCTGGGCGGCAGCAGGTGGGGAACTCGGCTTCCTCCAACACTGGAGTAAGCAAGCCTCCTGTTCGCTTCAGCTGCCTGGCTGCCAGCCGCCATCTTGGTTGGTAGTTAATTTGCATATTGCCCTGATTAGCCAATGGGAAGCGTGTCAGAGGTATGGTTAATTACCATGTTTGTCTATTATTAGATAGGATATTTAAAGGCCATTTAACAAAGAAAAATCAATCAAAAAATGAGTTCATGTGTCACCTCTGACACACATGTCATAGGTTCACCATCACTGCGGCCTAGTCCCTCAATATGTGACTGCATTTGGAATTAGGGCCCTTAAAGAGGTAATGAAGATCAAATGAGGTTATAAGGGTGGGCCCTAATCCAATATGACTAGTGTCCTCACAAAAAGAGGAGATAAGGATACAGGGAAGAGGATGTGAAGATACAGGGAGAAAATGGTCATGCCAGAATTGGTGGTGCTGGGGGGCATTCTTCTGATGCACAGGATGGTGGGCTTACTCCTAGCCCCACTGGTCTGCATGGTAATGATGATGGGGGTCTGCTGAGGTCATCAGCTTCAGGATAGTCCTGGTTATCAGGGGAAAATAATAGAGGAATGGGACTACATCAAATTTAAAAGCTACTGCACAGTCAAAGAAACCATCAACAAAGTGAAAAGGGATTCCACTCTATGGGGAAACATATTTGCCAATGATACATCTGATAATGGGTTAATTTCCAAAATGTTTAAAGAACTTATACAACTTAACAAAAGAAAAACAAAAAATCCAATTACAAAATGGGCAAAGGACCTAAATAGACACTTCTCCAAAGAGGACATACAGATAGCCAAGAGACATGAAAAAAATGCTCCAAATCACTAATCATGAGAGATGCAAATTAAAATGACAATGAGGTATAACCTTACATATGCCAAAATGGCTACCATCAACCAATCAACAAATGACAAGTGCTGGCCAGAATGTAGAGAAAAGGAAACCCTCGTGCACTGCTGCTGGTGGAAATGCAGACTAGTGCAATATGGCAAACAGTATGGAGTTTCCTCAAAAAGTTAAAAATTGGAACTACCATTTGACCCAGAGATCCCACTTCCAGGAATGTATCCTAAGAATCCCAAAACACCAATCAGAAAGAATATAAGCATCCCTATGTTCATAACAGTGTTATTTACCATAGCTAAGATCTGAAAAGTGCCCATCAGTAGATGAGTGGATAAAAAAGCTGTGGTACATTTACACCATGGAATACTATTTACACTAATAAAAGAGAAACAGGCAAATGAACCGTCCCTCTGCTACACTCAAGCCATGCCCACCAGCCACGCCCACCAGCCAATCAGGAACAAGTATGCAAATTAACCCAACTAAGATGTTGGTGGCCACGGAGCTGGAGCGAGCAGGCTTGGGTTACCCCCGGCGATGGAGGAAGCCAAGCTTCCCACCTGCCCTGGCTGGCCCTGGGCTCTGCTCAAGGCTACAAAGTTTCAATTATAGAAGATAAATAAATCCCAGATACCTGCTTCCAGCCTGCCCCAGCCTCCACTCAAGGAGGCGCTGAAAAAAAGAAGAAAAAAAGTTAAAAAGGAGAGGTTGGGAGCTTGGGTCACTGGGGGGCATGGCCAGCATGAAAACGTCCATCAGTCCCTCACCCAGGTGGGCCAGGCACCCCAGTGGGCACCCCCACCCTGAAGGGGGTGTGGCCAACCTGAAAACGGCCCTCAGCCCCTCACCCAGGCTGGCCAGGCACCCCAGTGGGACCCCCACTCTGATCCCGGACACCCTTCAGGGCAAACCAGCCGGCCCCCACCTGTGCACCAGGCCTCTATCTATATAATAAAAGGGTAATATGCAAATTGACCCTAACAGCAGAGCGACTGGGAATCACTGGTCACTATGACACACACTGACCACCAGGGAGCAGATGCTCAATGCAGGAGCTGCCCTCTGGTGGTCAGTGCGCTCCCACAGGGGAAGTGCTGCTCAGCCACAAGCCAGGCTCATGGCTGGTGAGCGCAGCAGTGGTTGTGGGAGCCTCTCCCACCTCCAGGGCATTGCTAAAGAGTAGTGAGCCAAGAGGTAAGGAGCAGTGAGCAGGCAGGCAGTAAGGAGCGAGGGGTTTTGGACTGCCAGAGGGCACAGGCTGGGCTGAGGGACCCCCTGAGTGCATGAACTTTGTGTACCGAGCTTCTAGTGCAGCTATAAAACAGAAGAGTCTTTTACCCTTTGATTCTCTTACCCATAATACTCTTACCTGGAGAGTATTATGGTAAGTGAAATAAGCTAGTGAAAGAAAGACATGTATCACATGATCTCACTCATATATGGAATCTAGTGAACAAAATAAACTGATGAACAAAACAGATCCAGAGATATGGAACAGACTGACAAATCTCAAAGGGGAGAGGTGGTGGCTGGAAGAGATTAACCAAAGGACTTATATGCATATACGCATAACTCATGGACACAGACAATAATGTGATGAAGGCCTGAACTGGGGGTGTAGGGTGGAAGGGGTCAACATGGGGAAAGGGAGAAATCTGTAATACTTTCAACAAAGAATATATGTACACCTCTATGTTCATAGAAGGATTATTTACAATATCCAATATCCGGAAGCAACCCAAGTGTCCATCAGCAGATGAGTAGATAAAATAGCTATGGTACTTTTACACCAAGCATGTCAAACTCACAGCCCATGGGCCGCATGTGGCCCACAATTAATATTTTTGCAGCCCAGACAATATAACGGTATGTAAGAAACATTTTAATAAAACTTTCATAAGTTAATTTTTACAATATCCTGATATACATAATTATTAATAATGAACTACAATGTTCGCTAATGACTAATTACTATAATCATGTTACATTCGTTTCCCTTATGCGCCTACGCACAGGTGCACCATTTCTCTCCACTGATACTTGCAGCGAATATTTTAGCAGCTGGTTGCCACGTCATTAGTCTTATACTGACTCGTTTGGTGTGCACAACAGGAAATATTTCACTTTCAGAGAACAAGAAAAATAGGTTTATTTGAGTTACACTTATTAATTTGTGCAGTTATTCAGTATCTGGTAAAATGTTCAAGAAAAAAATGTTAATTTTTATTAAAATGTTCTATTACTTTTATTAACTATTACTCATTTATTTCAGCCCTTTGTATTTAGTATGTCTCTATAGAAATAAACCTATGTTTCTATGAAAATTGAAGTTTTTATTTTTTTGCTGCCCACATAAACTTAAACCTTTTTTATTTGGCCCATGTTAGCCTTTGAGTTTGACATGCTTGATTTATACAATGGAATACTGCTTGGCATTAAAAAGAAAGAAAATTGTACCCTTTGCAATGACATGCTAAATTAAATAAGCCAGTCAGATAAAGAAAAGTATCATATGATTTCACTCCTTTGTAGAATTTAATGAACAAACTGAACCAACAAGCAAAATAGAGGCAGACTCATAGAGAGCAGGCAGGCAGCTCTGGGGAAGTGGTGTTGGGGGTGGTAGAGGGATAGAACTCATGGACACAGACAACATTGTGGTGATTGCGAGACAGTGGTGGAGTTAGAAGAAGGTATTAGGGAATAAATGGTGATAAAAAAATAACATAAAGGAAAAATAAATAAATAAATAAAGATAATATCTTGACTTCAGTTATGTTTCAGCCCCAGGCCCAGGAAAGCAGCATAACCTTATAGACCACACTGTCATAAAACCAGAAAGAACAATGGGGATGTCCAACATCAGGACCTTATACAATGATCAACTACTCCCCGCCCTGGCCCAAGCAATCAGTGGAGCCCAGAATCTCAACTCCTTTAGCCACCATGATTAATATTTTTACCCATATATAACCCATCCTTTAGAAGCCATTGAGGAGACAGCTCTTTGAGGACTCACTGGCCTGTGACTCCAGGCTTGGTGCTATTTCCTCAACTAATAAGCCCTTACTTTCTTGACTGCAAACTCCTGTTTAGATTTGATTGTGTTTTTATTTTATATTTAACTAGGGGCCCAGTGCATGAACTCGTGCACCTTGAAAGGCACTGTGGGCTGCGAGGCTGAAGTAGGCACAGGGGTGGGTCTTGGCCCATCCTCTGCACCCCTGCCTAACCTCTCCCACCATGGCCCCTTGTCCTCTACTTGCTGCCAGCTCTGCTCCTGCCGCTGCCACTCCCGCTGGCCCTACTCGCACCCCTGACAGCGCGGAGCGATTGGGCCGGCGTCAGCAGCAGGTGCAAGCAGGGCCACTGTTATCAGTGGGTGCGAGTGGCAGCTGCTGCCCCAATCGCCCCTCAGGAGCAGGGGGTGGTGGAGAAGCCCTCAGGAGTGATCGGGGCCAGCAGCTGCCACTCACACCCCTGATGGTGCCAAGTGATTGGGACCGGGACCGGCAGCAGATGCAAGCAGCAGCTCTAGCTCTGGCTGCATGTGCAAGTGGTGGCTCTGGCACTGGCAGTGGGTGCAAGCAGGGCTGGCACCGGCAGCAGGTGTAAGTGCCAGGTGGGACAGTGGCGCACAGGAGTGAAGAATTTTCAGTAACTACCAGAAGCTTGCCCCTATGACAGTGACCAGTGCCCTGCTTTGGTCTGGTGCCCTGCTCATCTGCTCCACCATCCCACCACAGCCAACACCTGTCATGTTCCGCACACACCCCCTGGTAGTCAGCACACATGATAGCAACCAATTATTTGGTTGTTTGGTTGTTCCAGTTGTTTGGTTGTTCTGCTGTTCAGTCCATTTGCATATTAGCCTGTTATTATATAGGATGTTGATGGTATTACAAATGTCCCCACCTTATGTCCCTTCCCCTTCATCACACAATTCCCATCCTGTGCCAGTCCTTCATCTTGTATGCATATACGTTCTTTGGTTAATCTCTTCCTGTCCCCCTTCCCCTGCCCTCTTCATTCTGAGATTTATCAAATTGTTCCATGTTCCCATGCCTCTGGTTCTATTTTATTCATCAGTGTATTGTGTTAACTAGATTCCACATATAAGTGAGATCATGTGATACTTGTGTTTCTCTGACTTATTTCGCTGAGCATAATCATCTCAAGGCCCCTTCATGCAGTGTCAAAGGGTAATAGATACTCCTTTTTTTACAGCTGCAGAGTATTCCTTGTGCAAATGTACCACATCTTTTTTAGGAACTTGCCCATTTCATCCATGTTGTCCAGCTTGTTGGCATATAGTTGTTCATATGATTTGCTTACAATCCTTTGTATTTCTGTGGTGTCAGTTGTTAACTTCACCTCTTTTGTTTCTGATTTTATTTATTTGGCTCCTCTCTTTTTGTTTCAAGGTTCATCAATCTTGTTTATATTTTCAAAGAACCAGCTCTTTGAAAAGGTTTCATTGATCTTTTGCATTATTTTTTTAGTCTCTATGCCATGTATTTCTGTTCTTTATTTTTTCCTTCTGTCTACTTACTCTGGGATTTTAAAAAATTGTTCTCCTTCTAATCCTTTAAGTTGTAGTGTTAGATAGTATATTATAAAATTTTCTTATTTTTTGAGGTAGGCCTATAGTGCTATGCACTTGCTTCTCAGGACTGCTTTCACTGTGTCCTATAGATTTGGGGTTGTTGTGTATTTATTTTCATTTGTTTCCAGGAAGTCTTTAATTTCTTTATTGATCTCATTGGTGACCCATTCATTGTTTAATAACATGCTATTTAGCCTTCATGTGTTTGAATGTCTTTGAGTGTTCTTACTGTACTTGATTTCTAGTTATATGCCATTGTGATCCAAGAAGATGCTTGATATGATTCATATTTTAAATATATATATATTTTTTATTGATTTCAGAGAGGAAGGAAGAGGGAGAGAGATCATTGATCAACTGCCTCCTGCACAACCCCTATTGGGGATCGAGTCCACAGCCCACACATATGCCCTAACTGGGAATTGAACCATGAACTTCTGGTTCATAGGTCAACACTCAACCACTGAGCACACCAGCCAAGCTTGATGTAATTTCAATCTTCTTGAATTTGTAGAGACTTATTTTGTGTCTTAACATGTGGTCTATATTTCAGGATGTCCCATGTGCATTTGAGAAGAGTATATATTCTGCAGCTTTGGAGTGAAATGTTCCATAAAAGTCAATGAAATCCATTTGATCTAGTGTGTTGTTTAGGGTCACTGTTTCCTTGTTGATTTGTTTTGTCTAGAACTATCTGATGTCAGTGGGATGTTTAAGTTCCCTACTATGATTGTACTGCTGTCTATCTCTCCCTTTAAGTCCTCCAGAAGTTTTTTGTTTTTGTTTTTTTGGGTGTTCCTATATGTTCACCAGATTTATATCATTTTGCTTTATCAAGCCCTTTAGTATTATGAAATGGCTTTCATTGTTCTTTGTTATGGCCTTTATTTTGAAGTCTATTTGGTCATACATGAGTATTGCTACCCCAGCTTTTTTTTTTTTTTTTTTCATTTCTAGTTGCCTGGAAAACTTTTTTTACATCCCTTCACTTTCATCATGTCTGAGTCTTTTGTTCTGAGGTGGCTCTCCTGTAATAGCAAATATATGGGTCATGTTTTCTTATCCATTCAGCTATCCTTTGTCTTTTGATTGGAGCATTTATGCCATTGACATTTAAAGTTATTATTAATAAGTACTTATTTGTTGCCATTTACATTTTTTATGTCTATGTTCCTCTCTCTCTATTTCTTCTTACAACTGTCTCTTTAGCATTTCTTGCAGTGATGGTTTGGTGGTAATAAATTGCCTTAGCCTTTTTTTCTGCAAAGTTCTCTATTTCACCTTCAATTTTGAATGATGGCCTTGCAGGATAAAGTAGTCTTGGATTCAGTCCCTTGCTTTTTATTACTTTGTATAATTCATGCCACTCCCTTTTGGCCTGAAGTGTTTCTATTGAGAAATCAGATGGCAGCCTAATGGTAGCTCCTTTGTAAGTAACTTTCTGTCTCTCTCTTGCAGATTTTAAGATTCTTTCTTTGTCTTAATGTTTGTCAGTTTTATTATGATGTGTCTTGATGTGGGTCTTTTGGTGATTAGGACTTTGTGTTTCCTGGACCTGTGTGACTTTTTCCTTCACGAGGGAAGGGAAGTTTTCTGTCTTTATGTCTTCAAATAGGCTCTCTATTCCTTGCTCAGAATCTTCTCCTTCTGTTATCCCTATAATGTGGATTCTGTTAAGTTTCATTTTGGTCGAAATCTCCCTTAAGCTCTCTTCCTGATTTTTAATTTCTTTTTAACTTCTTCTCTGATTGGGTGTTATTATCTACTAATTCATTGATTGTCTTCTAATTCATTGATTTGGGCTTCAATTTATTCTAGTCTGCTATTAATTTCTTCCAGAGTATTCTTCGTTTCAGCTATATCATCTTCATTTCTGATGGATTCTTATTCATGGTTTCTATCTTTATTTTTCCTGCTGCCATAGTTCTCACTAAGTTCCTTATAGATCTCATTAATTTGCTTGTAGATCCCACTAAGTCAGTGGTCATCAAACTAAGGCTAGCAAGCCACATGTGGCTCTTTGGCCCCTTGAGTGTGGTGCTTCCACAAAATACCGACTTCTGGGCATGGGCCACGAAGTTTCAATCGCACTGTACGTGTGCGCCTGCACGTGGTATTTTGTGGAAGAGCCACACTCAAGGGGCCAAAAAGCAGCATGTGGCTCATGAGCTGCAGTTTGTTTACCACTGCACTAAGTTGTTTAAGCATTCTTATAACAATTATTTTGATTTTTTTTCCTGATAAATTGTTTGCCTCCATTTTATTTAGTTCTTTGTCTAGTGACTCTTCCTTTTCTTTCATTTGGGGGTTGTTTCTTTGTCTCCCCATTTTAGCAGTCTGGTAGTCCAGGGTACTGGGTGAGATGAGTTAGGTCACTGGGACAGGTACATGAATTTGGGGGTGACAGGCCATGCTGGTTCCCAGCAATGGGTCTGATCTTCTCGTGTCACTGCATTAGGCACTCCCAGGCACTGTGGTAGATCTTTGCATCCAGGAGCATCTGGTCGCAGCTTGGTATAGTCTTCGAGGGGCACCCATTAAGGTGCACCTGGTCACAGAGGTAGGTCCTTGCATCTGGAGGCATCATGTTACAGCTGCGGGGGCCCATTGCAAGGCAGTTTAGTCAGTCATTCAGGAGCACCGTGTCAGACACAACGGGTCACATTGGCAGGTCCATGCATCAGGGGGTATTGGGTTACAGTGGCAGGGCCAGGCATGCCCTGTCAAGGTGGTGGGGCCAGTTATCCAGGGGAATCAGGTTGGGGGCTCCAGGTCTAGGTGACAGGTCTCTGTGTCTGGGCATGCCCATATGTTAAGGCCATGGGGCAGGCTGGGTGAGCCTCACATCAAGGCTTTAATTGGGCTTTGATGTACACAGGCACATAGACTCCTTTAAATCTGGCAATGTAAGTTTTCAGGCCCAGTTCTCTGCCCTTCACTTGGAAGCAGACACAGCCCTTTTCCCAGAGGTGGGTTCCTTCTTTCCCGTCCCTTCTCATCCCACCTCACTCTGTTTTCCTTCTGAACTGAAGTCTCTCCTTAAAGGTTTGATCTCTCCTGCCTAGGACAATTTACTGTCTGGACTTTCTTCCCAGATCATCCTATCCAAAGACAACAGCTGAAAGCACATAGTACTGTTAGTTTGTTCTGAGTCTTAGACCTCTCTTAGCAAGTATGGAGACTGGGGACTAGTTTAGAATATAATTATTTAGCTATTGGTGTAATAATGTGAACAAGGCTTATTTAAAAACTAGAAGCTTTTTGCACGAAGATTCGTGCAATAAGCTTTCCTTCCCCTGGCTGCCAGCACTGGTTTTCCTGTGGCACCTGGAACCCAGGCATTTGGTCCGGCTGCAGCAAGGCTTGGCTTCTCTGCTGCGACCCCAGCGAGGTTTGGCTTCTTCACTGCAGCCCCAGAGAGGTTTGGCTTTTTCTCTGCGGCCACAGTGGAGAAGCCAAGCCTCTTCAATCTTCAGTCTTCAGTCTTCACTCCGTGCCTGTGTATGCAAATTACTCACCATCTTTGTTGGGTTAATTTGCATACTCATCCTGATTGGCTGGTGGGCACAGCAGAGTGACACCAATTTACATGTTTCTCTTTTATTAGTGTAGATAAGGTATCAGCATTGTACAGCTGCTTTGGTATTCCCCAATATAACATCATGAAATAAGATACCAGAATTGTCATTTGCCTGTTTTGCTCACAATGGCAGTTACACTGAATGCTGAAATGATGAGTGGCTTTCTGGTTTCTCCACTGGACCATCACCCCTTGAACTCATGGTCTTACACAGAACTTGGCAAATAGTATAGGCTTAAAAGTATTTTCCAAACTAGTAACTAAATTAATGAACAGGGCAGCCTTTACTTTCAGCAAAGATAACAGCCAAGTTTCTGGACCTTAATGAGAGATTATAGTCCCCATTTTTTATATTTGTGATTCCCAAAATATTAGATTTGCCCTTACCACCAATACAGAGGAATGGCCCTTCAGATCTTTTAGGAGGAGATCCTCTGCCCTTTAGCACATTGCCAATGAGAGACAACCTACCAAATGATATTTCCAGAAGGCAATAAATCTCAGTCCTGCTGATAAAATGCTTCCAAGGGTTACCCTCTTGAGCTGCATTTACACTATTACATCTTTGAATATTACCCAATGCTACTATTAAAAAGTCAAATAAAAAAAATAAATAAAATAAATAAAAGTCAAATAAAAAGTATGCTCTAAAAGCAGTGCTCTTTTGATTTCTTATTGTCCCATAAATAATGATGATGGAATTTCAGGATTTCTTGGAGGAAAACTTTGTGGGTGTATTTAACTTCTTTGGACCTTAGGTCTCTTATGGCAAAAGTAAGAATGACAATATCTAATATGTGGCTGTTGGTGTGAAGACAAGAAATAGTGCATTTAAATCACATGGCACCCAGTAGGCACTCAATAGGGCTATTAATAATAATAACTCACTAGAGTTAGGATTATACTTCTCTGCTTTTGTTTTTGGCTGGCCTGCCAGGAAGCTCAAAACAAATTTGTTGTTCAATCACAGCAACACAGTCATTCTTTTGGTTAGCATAGTTGCTTTTTCTTCATAGCTCTTATTCTCCATTTGTAAATTCCTGTCACATTGGCATGTGTGGTTTGTCAGTATCACTATCCTCACCCTCAGGTAGTTATTTTAACTACTCTATCTCTATGAGGAAGCAAGAGGCTGCTTTGTCACACAAAACAAGGCAAAGTAAAAACAACAAATCAGTAGACATACAAAATCCTGCAATAATCATAACACAATGAGAACCAACACTTCCTGGCCATTGGGAAGGAGGTGCACCAGGCCACACACTGTGTCATGATCTTTGCTGCACAATCTCTCTTCATGCCCAAATCTTTTGCAGGTGACTCAGGCGTCCCACTTTCACCATGTGTTTAGCCTCTGGGGAATCTTTTCTTTTCAGCAATGCATTTAAGCTATGGTTTCTGTATTTGACCTAAGATTCTAGTTGTTCCATTGTGGAAGGGTGTTCAGGGCATTCAAGGTCCCACTATACAGGCCTGAAATAGAAGAGGCTTTCCAATACCCTACCAATAAATCACTTTGCTGTTCTAATTACCTAGAACTGGCTTTCTTTGGTTGTAAGTAATAAGCCTCATCAGTGGGAGAGGCCTTCACCAAAGCCCTCGGGGCTCCTCCTCTTTCAGATACTTGTCCCCTTCCAACTTCCAGGCTCTGCAAGCCCCTTCCAGACTTCACAAGACTGGACAAGGACGGGAAGACATGAGGGCTCTCACAGGAGCAGCAGTGCATGAGGCTGAGCCAGTGGCTTCCCACTTTCTTCTGTAGGCATAAATTTGGATCTCAATGCTGTTTAACCATCTGGTCAGAGAAGAAGCCTTAGTTTGGTTTGGTTTGGTTTCATCCTGGGCAAAAACTCAGTACCTTTGGTTCATGCCCAACTTTGCCTGCTAGACCTTGGGATCTCCTTTTCCAGGATTTGAGGTCACTCTGTCCCTGAGGGCAGATGCCAGGTCTAAGTTAAGGGTGTTTTCAGGAATCAAAAACATTTCAAAAAAATTTCAGACACGGATTTTATTTGATCATAAAAGACATGAAAAATGAATAACTATTGTTTCCGTAATTTCATTAGAAAGGAAATGTGTAGCACACACAAAAGGCATAATCGTAGAATGAAAATTGAGCCATGTCAACTTTAGGACAAGCTCAGTCTTTGGTCTTTTTGTCTGGTTTCACTTTAGAAGTTCATCTTGGACTTTCAGATCAGGCTTGGGAAGCACTGGTATAATTACAAGGAAACAGAAGGCCTATCTCCTCTCCTGCCATGGACCACGGACACCTACAGATGGTGACACTAGTAGTTCATAACTGGGGCCTTTCTCAACCCAAACTCTCCACCTCCACTCTCAACCCTATCTAGGGTCCCCAGTCTCTCTCCAGCCTTGCCCCATCTCTGGCTGTTCTAAGTGTTAGATGGAGGGGAGGGGAACAAGATGGAAACCCTGCTATTTACTCCTATGTGGTCATAACCTCTCTGGCCATCAGCTTCCTAGTAGGGCAAAGATGGACCAGATGAACTCTGCAATCCATCAAAAACATTGGGCTGAAGGTTCTCTCCTCAGGCTCCTGGATTGTCATCCCCAGGCCTCCCCCAGCATGGAGAGCTTGACCTTCCTGTAGTCACCTTCTAATAAGAAATGCTGGCTCAGACCTGTCTAGCCTGCAGTGGCAGAAGCCCCTTGGTTCCTATGGGAATCTCTTTCTTCCAGAGAGGAGGAAAGTCTATACAGAGGCATACAAGCTTCTAACCACAGCTTTCCCT
>NW_006286687.1:19053-30118 GCF_000327345.1 Myotis davidii
GGCACAAACAGAAAACATTTCATTATCCAGAAGAATGACCTGATAAGGCCCTGTAAGCAGCTGGCTCTCCCGGTGGCATTGACTGGCTTCCTGATTTTGTTTCTGTGCTGACTGAGAAGAGGCATTACAAAATAACAGAATTAAACCAAACAAAATCTTTCTTAGTAGGTGCTAAACGGGTCAAATCCTAATTTGTGTCTACATGTGGTAGCAGGAAGCTGCAGCTCAGCCTCTCTCACAGAGAGCTTAGATTCCATAACCCCCCACCCCCAACCCCCAAAAAACAACAAAAACCCAGCCTCTCCTGTAAGTTTTGGCCATGTCCCAAATGCACTTGACCTGGTGCCTGAGGTGCTCTCGTTTGGTGGTAAGGGCTCATGTTTATGGAGTACCTCATGATTTGAAAACATGAAATTTGTACAAGGGCTCTATGTATTGTACACCTAGAAAACTGAGCCTCAGCACATGATGCTTCACTTCCTATGGCTTTATTCTCACCTACTGCAAACAGGCTTTCTCTACTCAATGGGAGATGTGGTTGCTAGCAGACCCTGGTTTCTTAGTGACAGATTAGTGACACCAGAGAGGAGAAGACTTCTCTCCCTCACTTCAGAATATAAAAAATTCAGGGAAAGGCTCTGGTAGACTTACCCCTGACCAATCACTGAAGTTTCCAGATGGAAGTCAGATGGTTGGACAGGCTTGAGTCCAGTAGGTCCCAGGGATCTGGTCCCAGTAAATTACATGACAGGAAATGGAGGAAAAGTTTTTCCCTCAAAGGTACATAGCAGATAATTAGGGAAAATGGTTCTAAGCACATGAAAATGAGACATGTTCATGAGACATGCTGAACTCTGATGAGAGCCAGACACTCCACAAGGTGCTGGACAGATGCTACGAATTTTGATCTCCAAAATAACATTTACTGTAGGCATCATCATCCCCATTTTAACTGATGAGGGAATTGACAAGTTCTTTCCAGAGAGAGGAGTCAGAATGCCAGGAGAAGCTCCAACCCCAAATCATGTGTCAACTCCCCTTTCTTCCAATGGATGAATATGGATAAGAGCAGTAATTTATTCCTTCTTTTGTAGCAATGGGAGTTTTATTCTATAATTAATGATTTCTTGAACCTGGCTTATAAAGGGTCATGCCTGTGGTGGTACTTGGAGCATAGAGCTCTCTGGAGTGACCATAGTGTGGGGTGGGAGAGGACAACCTAAGGCCTCAGGGCCCCAAGGGCAATGGGTAGAGGAGAGTTGGTAGGCTCCTGAGCATCCCAGCCAACTTTGTCACTTTACCCAGGGGTCTGTTATTTATCTGTTTATCCACACATTCAGCAAAACTACATGTATTGACAATCTACTTCAGGATACTGTTTTAAGGATACATGGTAAAACTTTCCATTGTCTAAGAAGCTCACAGTCACCAGGGAGGAGAAGCAAGTATACTATGACAATGCACTAGTCGGTGCAGTGACAAGGCCATGCCAGGTGTGGGAAAGCTAACCCAGTGGGCAGGCAAGGCTTCACACAGGAAGAAACATTTGAGCTGGGTCTATAACAATGATTAGAAAGAAGTGCTAAGAGGTTGTAATTTACTTTAAAATATCCAGTATAGACAAGGTAATAGTATGTGCTAATTTATACTGAATTCTAGTGGTCAGTCAGTTGCCCTGATCAGAAATTGGTACTCCATATTATTTAATCAGAAGAGTCTCAGTATAGAGGTAAGGCCCAGACTCCAGCTTCCTTAAAGCAAAGGAAGCCAGAAGTTTTATTAGTTAAAATAGTGAATACTAAAAATGGTGTAATTATTGGCTTCTTAATTAGCATAATGGATGATATAAATGATCTTTTATTGATTAAATTAGTGGAATTTAATAAACAAGGTGTCCCCCAAAAATGAATACACACTTTAACAGCTGATAGCTCAATTATGAAAATCAAATGTATTTTAATAAACACTGCCTTTATATTATTCAAAGTGTGAGTATACATTTTTTTGGACACCCTATATGTGAATTCAATATACACTGGCTACAGTATTTCAGAGACCTTTCCAGCAGTCCATAATTAGAGTGTACAGATCTACTGTGGCTTTTAGCCTACATGGTAACACCTCAGTTCTTGGACTTAATTTGTCCAGGAAGGCTGCTCAAAGAGTGATTTGTTTGAAAACTGAATCATTTTTTCCCGTTGGAAATAATGTAAATTGAATTAATCCATTCCAGACCCACAAATGATTCCCCGTTTTAACCTTTCTTATATACAGTGAATGTCTAATATTTGATTTAATATTGAAATAAACACTTCTTTTTAAAAATTTATTGGACACCCTCTCCTAGCCTTAAACAAATCACTTTCAGCACTCCTTCCAGGGGTGTCTTTCAGGAGGTCAGTATGCAGTATTTTTGCTTTTTCATACCCTGGATGCTGTCACTGGCTAATTGCTTTTCATTTATCCAAATCAACAACAGTTTTTCTACCTCTTCAATTGCCTGTGATCATTGTTTTGTGAATACTTTCACACCCTTAGCAACATCAGCATTCTTGATGGCCTCTTTATGTTTTAAAATTGTGCTAATCCTCAATTTTGCCAGCAACAAAAGCATTCTCTCCTTTGTTGCCTGAGAGATGCTTTTTGTCATGCTGAGGTAGCATGAAAGGGTTGTCAGGTTGAAAACCAAAGTTTTGTTCTACAAACTAGACATTTTTTTTCCCATGAACAACTTGGTCTAGAACTGTATTGTTCTCGACGAGAGGTTTTCGAGAACCAAGATTTAACTGTGCTTTTAGCATTGTGCCTGAGGTTTGATACCTAAATGAAGGTTTGGAAGATTCTTGTTGCTGGTGGCATTACAAGAATAATAGGATCCTGCTTCTCCAATATTGGTGTGTCTTCTTCCAGTGAACCTTCTAGGGAAAATGATCGGCAGATCACCTCAAAAGGTACTGGACCTCCCAAGCTCACAGAAAAGAGGTCTTATGCTTCCTTGCTAAAATTTGTCTGATGAAAAGATATTATATATGGCAGAAATTGATCTTGAGAACTGATTTCATCATCATATAGTGAGAATTTGGGGTAAGGGGGCTCCCTTTACCTGCCCAAAAGATTGTGCCTGACCAAATTGGTTTAGGTCAATTTACCTCAAGGAGTTCAACTAGATAGTACAGGCAAAGAGGAGCTCTCTGGGCAGAAAAGACACTAGGGACCAAGGCAGGGCCATTCTCAGGGACTCATAAATAGGTGGGTTTGCCTGAGGTGAGATTATCAGGATGACAGCCAAGAATGCTTCCCTCCTCACTTCTATGCTCAGCTGAGTTTGGACCTCATTTCTTACACTAATACTATTGAAAATATGCCCAAGGATGATTCACCTCAGAATCACCTGGAAGCATAGATTCTGCTCTTAAAAATAAGCTCCCAAGCCATTTTTCACCCAGCAGAGCTTACTAATATGATGAGCCACGCAGGGCACTCAGCAGAGGAAGGAATATGTTGGTAGTGTAGTCGGACCCTATGGCAGCAGGATGGACTATGTTAGGGAGAGGTTTGATGTGAGACTCAGATATTGGTCAAGATTTTGGTGACAATCCAGATGATGGTTCTGAAAGGGCTGTGTATTAATTTAAAGAGACCTGTAGGTAACAACCAACTGGCCTGCAAGAGGGCTGGGTTTAGTGAGTCAGTGGGCTTACGATGACTGACAGACTTCTGGTGTGAAGCTAGGAGGGACAGTGATAGTAGCAAGTCTCTTTTGGGCTACTGTTGGTTCTGTTCCTTTTGTCCTGGGAATGCAGATGGCAGTTTACTGGCAGTTTTGTCACTCCCTGGGCCTGTTTGGGTTGCTGCTCCCACTGCCCACACCAATTTGAATTTTAGAAGTTCCCCAGATGGCTCCTGCCGTCCACCCTGCTCCTCCAGGCCTGTCAGTCCTGGTCATGCCTGGTGGATGAGAAATTCTAGAAAGTGTGATTCAAATGATTATAGCATTATCTGATAATATTCATGTAACGAGAAATTAAACCCTACACCATCACCTGCATTTAGTTCCTTAGGAAAAAAAAAAATAACACCCAATGTGGGTTATATAAAAGAAACAACAAGGGCAGTTTCCCTCCAATCACTGATGCCCCAAATCCCTGCCAGATGGCCAAGCAGAGCAGCTCATGTTTTAGCAAATGACAGAACCTCATTACGACACGATTTCATGTTTTAGATGCTATAGGCTTTTATACAAGGTGATGTTCATTTCGTAAACATGTATGACAACATAATGAATGCATGTAAGTGAAGTGTCCAAAGAAATGTAAAGCAATCAGTCAATTCTTTGCATATTTTATTTTTCATTTGTTGATATCCAACTCACACACATCTGGCGTATTTTACATCTTTGCAATAAAACATGGTTACAATAGCTTAAGGAATTTATATATCCAAAATATTCCACCATGATCTCAAGATGAAATGAACTTGTCTTCCAGATGTTCTGTGTCCTCCCAATTCTAAGCTACAAACTCAAGATATTGCTTACAGCCTGGTGATGAATAACTTAATCATTACTCTGATTTCCCACAATTTCAGGATTTCATAAATACAAACAACAATGAAAAAGGAATTCAGTTCTAAAACTTACTAGTACAGGTGAATAACAAATAAGTAATCACATAAATAAATAATGATATGTTTCTGGTGCAAAGTGCCAATAGAAAGAAACCATTATCCTGTTTTATCTTTTTAAATAAATGACTGCAAGTAAGTGTAAATTCTGAGAAAATTACATTCCTGTAACATGCCTCATAGCCCTACTGACACAATATGTACATCTATGACAATACAGTCACCAAATATACAAAGAAGAAACATAAATAAAGTGTATATACCCTTGGGTATATAACTTGATCAGTACAATGTATGGAAAATAATTTGATAGCCATAATTTTATATCATAAAAGATGAAGTGCCTTAGGAATGTGGCTTTAGGTGAGAATTTCACAGAAACCTAAAATAATAACTTTAGTTATTGTCATGATTAAGTCCAACTTGTTATTAAAGAAACTAAGCTATTCAAGAACCAAAGGGAAAAACAAAACAGCAAGAACAACAACAACCAAAAGGCATCAGATTCTCTTCCCCTAATGTAAAGAGATGAAGCCAGCAGATGACTCTGGAAGAAATGTCCAGAAGCTGGGAAGTCATTACTATTGAACTAATGATCATGACTCTATTTATACAATAAAAACCCAGACCTCATCCCTAATTCCCCTTTCTGCTGTGTCTTCAAATTATGATGGGTGGGGCTGAATTTTCTATGTATAAAGTACCAAAAAATGGCAAATAATGGCTTAGTATCCAAATGCTTTATGACCAAATTTCACTTGGAAGGGATGAATTTAGATTAAAAAGTACATACCATATTTTAGCGAAAATGTCAAAGATTACCGATTGATCCCAAATACAACCATTTTATATGAGCTGTGTCCTTGGACAGATCTTTCTGTTTCATAGTATGGATGCACCTTTTCCATCAAGACATCAGGGTTAAAGAGCATGCAAGTTGTAACTCCACAATAAAATTAAGAAACATTGTGGTTGTTTTTTTTATACAAGGTTTTACTTTTACAAAAGTATCCCTTTAAATAAGATGCATCTGATGTACAAAGTATCAAACATGTTTTTTTTTTCTTTCTCAGCTTGAAAAGAGGCTGGAAATGGGATGCGGGTTAGGTTCAGAGCTTAACTTCGTAACAACTGGACACGAGGTTCCTCAGAATTGTCAAAAGTCTCTTGTGCGTCTTACTACCTTTTCTCATTTAACCACAATATATGAAATAATTACCAAAACATTTCCCAATTCTTATAATTTACATGATAAAAGCTTGCTTGGTAGAAGCTGGTATTTATTCATGAAAAAATACACAAAGTAAAATGGCTGCTGACTACAATGTACAGCTATTGCTGGGTGTGATGGAATGTACATACGGAGGCGATGGAGACGAGTTTTTCCACCAGAGATATTGCCTTTCCATGCAGCACTTGTGCTCTCAGTTTTAACTTGGCTTTTGGTTCTTCATTTGTCTTCAGTATCTATTCTGGTGCTCATAATGCCACCGATTAAAATCTATATTGAAAGCTACAATGCTACCAGAAGCCATGCCAGTGATCAGAGTCCTGGGAAAGCAGAGATAGAATTAAGAGTGACACAAATCACACTGATGTGGTTGCTATTTTACACTAGACATGATCATGATCTCAAAGTTCACCACATCTCAAAGCATGTTCACCGAGATAGGATTAAAATGTATTTGTGGTTCTCATGAGTGAAGCTAAATCAACCCCACATACCTGAACTGCCAGACCAAGTATCGCTAAACATTTGATAGGACATCTTGTCAGATAAGCACTTCGAAGTATGCACCCTCAATATATGTTTATCTACCAATTCATAACTTATGTGAATGTGCTATAAGTCCAACATAGGGAATTATAAAATACAAAAATAACTGAAATTAAGGATGAGATTATTTTTGTTTTTATAAGGACATAGAAACTTGATAGTATCTGTCCTTAGTCCTCTTCAGTGATCCCTGACTCTACTGTGACTTTGCATATGCTGATTGACCCACCTCCCCACACCTAGAGAAAGCCTTTTCTACCCTCTCCACCCTTCAAGAAGTATCAGGTCTATTATTTTGTCCCTGCTGCTCTCACATACAATTTTGGTTATTTGAGCTCTTTGGGGCCAGTAATCTTATTATGTGTTGTATCCTGCTTAATCTATGATGGTGGTAGCAAATGTTTGCAACCTGAATATATGATGAATAAGTAAGAATATCAGAGAGAACAGTTCAACTACTTAAGAACACAAATTATTTCAAATACTTTAAAAACATTCTTGCATATATAAGTAATTACCCAGTAAGCCATTCCTATTTATTCATTAGTATAGACTACAGCATCTTAGAACACTCTAAGAATAATCTGCTTCAATTTTCTTTAAAAACAGTCTGAGCTGCAGATGAAATATCCCTTCTTCAAACTAAATTAAATTATGCTTTTTTTATTACTTCAATACCATTTTACTATATTATAAAGATGCTTTGTTAAATTTATTACATAAGCCTTAATATTTATAATATTTTAAAATCAATATTCTTATAAAGAATATACATATAGTTGAAAAAGTTGACTAATAAGCTTTTCTTTTTTCTGTTAAATAGAGGGTGGAGCAAAAGTAGGTTTACAGTTGTTCATATGGAAAACAATATAATAATTAATAAATAACAATATAAGAATAATCTTTGTTTCACATATTCACAACTATAAACCTACTTTTGCCCCTCCCTGTGTATAGCAAAACATGAGAAATTACATACCATATTAAAATTATACAGTTTTAATTTATTTTTAAAATTTAAGAATTTTAAGATTTTATATTCTAAATAGTTTTTTCACTAAATAATAAACCCAAAGGTGAATTTTAGGAAATAGCAAAATCCTGTTGCAAACTAAGGAACAATGAAAAATCATATTAATTAAGAAAAGATTGTAGTTCTCAGGGAAACACATAAAACTCAATAAAATAACATAATTGAGAAAAATGTAAATAAGAAAATGGGGTGGGGTTGTTTTGAGGAATGAGGAAATACCTTGCATCTTTTAAAGCAGGCGCCAACTGTAGTCTACACTGTAAATTTTTCTGGTAATTAGTTAGTGGGAAGTACGCCTGAAGCTGAAGCTCAGCTCTGCTGAAACTGTCTCCTTTACATCATGTAAGCCAGGGAGGCCTGGCTGAGCCTAGGGGAGGGTATGAGAGCAGAGATGTTGATGGGATTATTCTGTTTTGGGCAGTTTCTGGCTGTGCCTGTTCGTTTTCAGACTCCCTATTCCCTTTGTTTTCTTTTTGTTTTCTGTTTTCCTGTTGCCAGAATCTTCTATTACAGCACTTACTCTTCTCTTCAACTTACCCTTTTCTGAACTAGTCTTTCTTCCATCTGGATGCTGGAATCTTACAGCATGTTTCACCCTTGGTAGAATGTAAAGAACTTTCTATGACCATTCTCAAGTGATTACACTTCCCCTTGCGGCTCACCTCTGGTCATGGGATAAATCCATTGCTCTAATGCCAGCGTCACATCCGGGGTAAATGTACAGCTGCTTGAAGTCACAGGCCTGCCAGACTTCGACCACACCATTGTCCCCTCCAGTCACCAGGTTCTGGCCATCACTGCTCAGGAGAATTGCCTTCAGAAAAGGCAGAAAAATAGACATTTCTCCCAGTGTTTCCCAATCAGTGGTCAGTACTAAAAAGTACTCAATACAATTCCCTTGTAATTATTATCAACTTTTAGTCATTTGTCCAAGTTTTCTAAAGTCTGATCCATGGAATTTCCAATGTGGAATTCATCAAAGTTATTATATAAACAAAGGATCTTATTAAAACCAATTTATGTTACAAAATAACAGAAGTCCCAAAGAGAATATTATCAATCTAATCCAGGAAGAAGTTGAGAACGAAGTAACATGATGTTTTGTTAAGCCCCGAATATTAACAATGTTAAGACTTTTAGAACAAATGGCAGAAGCATATTTCAATACGGTTTTTAATAATGATAAACCAGGGATTACAATTTATTTGTGAGTGAAGGATAATTTGGTATATGTAATTTTGGTCTACGGTCCTAAAAGTAAGATTCTTTTCCAAAAACTCAGGGGATACAGCACTGACACAGCTGTTTAAAACTGTGTAAAAGGAGTTTTAAAAAATCTCTTTAAGAGTCTAACCTCTAATCAAACAGCAGCTATTATCTGCAAAGCCTAATTCACTGAATTAATTACTTGGGGTTAAATGAACTTTGGGTTTGTTCAAAGAATCCAGTCACCCTTGGTAGAATGTAAAGAACTTATATGAATTTATAGGTCTTTAAAACCAGCACATATTTATTGAATATCAGATAAATTCTATTATGACTCCTAATATAAATCACTTAAAATAGTTAATATTTAATCTGTTGGTTTTAGTCTCTATTTAGTACTAAACATGCAGATTTACCCGTGTTGAATCATTGATTTCCATTTGAGCCAAAAGCTTTCCATTAATACTGAAATTGCTGAATCGCCCTCGTTCGTAGTATATGATACAGTGGCCTTCACTGGAGACAGAAATCAAGCGCGGGAACAAGCAGTTTTCTGGTCCTTCAAGGGCTCTCAGCAAATCTCCAGTAATTGTGTGGACAAGGCAAGGGCCCTCTGCAGAATGGAGGGCATCAATGGCCAGAGTCATTGGTGATGACAAGTCACATATTAGCGACCATAAATCCGCAAACCATCCCTGGTATACACTCAGATGTGTGAAAGAAGGTAGACAATAAAGAAGAAGTATGCTGGCAAGAGCCAAGAGTCAATATTATGTTTGAATAGAACAAAAACAGAGAACTATTAAATAACACACACATATCTTCCAAAATTTTTATCCAGTTGGTCTTTTCCTCTATAAAAAGGATATAAATCATAGATTATGTGAGAATAAAAAACTATATGACCTCAAAATTTTTTCTTAATGTGCTTTTAAAAGTATTTTCTTTAAAGTTTAGAAGAATCATCAAAACAATTGCTAATTTTGTTTAGTGTATCAAAATTCAAACATTTGTATCACCTAAATACATTATTATCAGTATTAAGTTTTACATTTTCTATAGTCTATACATAAAATGTAAGAAGCAAATTAAAAATAATTAATCAAGTAATTCAGGTTATAGTTATGCTTTTCATCTTTTGAATAAATGAATTGTGAGGCAGGAATGTAAAAGTAGTATGGGGAGTGCCTTATTTGCTCCAATTGTGTTCTCCCCTGTAGAAATTGTGTTGATAAGATAAAAAATTTACAAACTCATAAAAATAATTTGTTAACATAGCTTGGTATGGCCTTCCCTGCCCATCTAAAAACCTACAAAAACTGTAGGTAAATTACATTTCTATTTTTCAATCAGTTTATTTAAGTAGGTACATATATTATAAAATAAGCGAAATTATAAAGCCATACCTAAGTCTCTTCCTGATTACTAAAGTAAAAGACATGTATTATAGAAAATACAGAAAATTAGAAAGAAAAATAGCATCACTTCTAAAGTCATCTGTCACCTACAGAAAATTAATGTTTCTTTCCTATGCCTACTGGCTTTTTTTTTTTTTAACTTTTCCAGGTAGAATGACATTACACGTATTGTTAGTATTTCTTTTTAATCAAAAAGACATTTATTGAAAATATTTTATGTGTAGATCTCTGAGTTATTTACTCTTAGATACAAAAATGAAGAAACCACCCTCCTCATACCTCCTATTTTTATGGATATGAGGCAAACAGAATAAGCTCCTAAAAACTAAACCTAGTCATCTCATCACCTTGCTTAGAAAACTTCAATAATTTCCCACTGTACTTATAATACAATAAAATAAATCACAAATCCTAGCGCCACTGGCCCCGCCCACCTCTTCAGCCTTCTTTCTCTTTAACTCTGTGGCATCATCACTCAGCCTCTTTGGTTTTCTTTCAGTTTCTCTAAAGACTAGGTTTCTTCCTGGCCCAGAGCCTTCCCATAAAGAACTGGTATATGAGCCAGAATTAGAACCCAAGTTTCCTGACTTTTCCTGACTTTTCCACTTCTGCTACAAAACACACCAAAAACCTAAGTTAGCAATTTTCAACTTTTTTCATCTCACGGCACACATAAACTAATTATAAAATTCTGCATGTAGCGGTGTGCCTGCCAGGGCACACCAGTTGAAAATAGTTGCCTTAAGTGATCATTTTTTCTTTTCTATAAACCTCTACCAGTCTCATTTAATTTGTGAATGGGACTCCCACCATGGCCACCTTCCCCTGTCTTCATCCTCCTTGATTTTTATATGTTAGTTTTAAAGGCTGCATCACATAGGAAGTGCTGCAGTTTCATTTTACAGCATTCTGGCTAGAATGCTGGTGACCACACTATATAACATAAAAGTTTATATATATATATATATATATATATATATATATATATATATGATATGAAAACATCAC
>NW_006286687.1:30212-40970 GCF_000327345.1 Myotis davidii
TATATATATATATATATTATATCAGTCCTGGTAATTATTGATACTAAAACTAAACAGCTGCAAAAATCCTAGGGTTATATTTGTCTATAGAGAGCCTCCTAAAGGAAAAAAAAATCATGAATCATGGTTAATTTAAGGAGATGGTACAGTTTTAAAAGACCCAAAATGAAAGAAATATCTTCTGACCTTTAGCACCACTGATAACAAGTCCAAGCTCTGCACAGACAGAAACACAGACAACTTCATGGTCGTGGCCTGTGAGAACAGCCCTTGGTGCAGGATAGTCACCTGCAAGGAAATGGCAACAGAGAGTCACTGTATGCTGATGGCAGAAATGAAGAAGTACACCATTAAATCAAATGTTTAAAATAATAATCATTAATGTTTGTTAATGGCATTTACTAGCTGTGTTTTACCACAAGCCAGTTACTTAACTTCTCTGCTGTTTCCTGCTTAGATGACTGGATAATGTAACAAATATAATGTGCTTACATTATAAAGTGGTGATAATTATTCCTTTTTCCTGGTTATTGTTATAAAACAGATACCAAGCTGCCAAGGCATTTACATGCTTTATCTTATTTAATAACAGCAATATTCAGATGAGTTAGGCACTGTTATTATCCCTCTTTTATAGCCAAGAAACCCGTGTTTATAACTTGTACAAGTTCATACAGCAAGCAAGTACTAGACCTAGAGCTATCCAAATTTAAAATGCATGCTCGTACCCCTTTAAAAATGTCCCAACGGAACAAGCTGAGGAGCTTTGACTTTTTAAAATCCTCACCAATAAATATGTTTCTTGATTTTAGAGAGAGGGGAAAGGGGAGGAAGAGAGAAAGAGAGAAAGATGGGAGAGAGAGATGAGAGAGAGAGAGAAACACTCATGTGAGACAGAAACATGAGAAATAAACATTGACCAGTTGCCTCCCATACCTAGATATGTGTCCTGACCAGGAATCAAACATACAACCTTTTGTTTTATGGGATGACATTCTAATCAACTGAGCCACACTGGCCAGGGATGATTTTTGAAGAGAAAGGAAAGTAGGAAAGGAAAGAAGAAATGGTCATCTTAATTTCCTTCTTGACTTAATAAAGTCAAAGCCAGCTAAAGAGTCCAGCTGAACTATATGCCATAAGTATTTTCACTGCTAGGTGGTTTCAGGAACATTGAATGAATGCCTTCTAAGTGACAGGCACTCTCCAAGTGGGCTAGGAGTGGAACGTATCTACACTAATAAAAGACAAAGATGCTAATTGACCGCACCTTCCCTATGCCCAAGCCATGCCTACCAGCCAATCAGAGCGACTATATGCAAATTAACCCAACCAAGATGGCGGCTGGCAGCCACTGAGCTGGAGCAAGCAGGAGGCTTGGTTGCCCCGGCAATGGAGGAAGCCAAGCTTCCCGCACCTGTCCTGGCCAACTGTGGCCCCCGCAAAAGGCAGCAAAGTTTCAAATATAGAAGCTAAATAAACCCCAGATACCCGCTTCCAGCCAGCCTCTACTGGGAGCTTGGGTGGCTGAGGGCTGTGGCTAGCCTGCAAACAACCATCAGCCCCTCACCCGGGACAGCCAAACCCTCATGGGGTGAAGGTCTCTGCTGGGGGGCTTGGCAAGCCTGCAAACAGCCCTCAGTCCCTCACCCAGGCTGGCCAGGCACCACAGCAGGGACTCCCACCCTGAAGGGTCACTATGACGTGCACTGACCACCAGGGAGCAGACACTCAATGCAGGAGCTGCCCCCTGGTGGCCAGTGTGCTCCCACAGGGGGAGCTCTGCTCAGCCACAAGCCAGGCTGATGGCTGCCAGTATAGCGGTGGTGGTGGGAGCCTCTCCTGCCTCCTCAGCAGCACAAAGGATATCTGACTGCAGCTAGGCCTGCTCCCCGTTGGCAAGTGGACATCCCCCAAGGTTTCCCGGTCTGCCAGAGGGATGTCTGACTGCCAGCTTAGGCCCAATCTCCCAGGGAGCGAGCCTAAGCCAGCAGGTGGTAATCCGCCGAGGGGTCCCAGACTGCGAGAGGGCACAGGCCAGGCTGAGGGACCCCCCGAGTTCACAAATTTTTGTGCACTGGGTCTCTAATAGAGGTATAAGGCATAACCTGGAACTGTGAGAACACATCAAACAATCCTGGCCTTGCACAAGCTTACTCTCACCACTGGCACTCAGTAGTTAAAAGCATGAAGATGAACAAGTGTATGTGCACAGAGTATAGCACGGACCAAAAAAATCTGCAAAAATTTAAGAGACAATCAGAATATTTGGTGAATAAACTGCATGAAAACAGTGTGAAAATGGTTACCAAAGTTGAAAGGGCATCATGGCCAATACTGTCTTACTGGGAAAACCAGAGAAGCCAATTTGGAAGGAAAGTGAAGGACCTCTATAGTCTTGGGGTACAAAAGTGTAGAGGAAAAGAAAACAGTAGAAAGTCATAGAGGAAATCTGGAAGGTGAATGGGGTATGGTGCTAACCTGGGAAGGTCTGTGATAGTTCCTTTGGTGGATGGGAAAAGAGAGCCAGTGTTAGCAGTAAAAGAGGACCCGAAAGATCCACTGGAACAGCTCCTAAGGCAACATAAACTAAAGAGAAAATAAACAAATGGGACTATACCAAAATAAAAAGCTTCTGCACATCAAAAGAAACCATCAATAAAACAGCAAGAAAGCCCACTGCATGGAAGAACATATTTACCAATGTTATCACTGATAAGGGTTTAATTTCCAATATTTACAGGAAACTCATACAACTTAACAAAAGAAAGATAAACAAAAAACCCAATAAAAAAATAGGCAATGGACTTAAATAGACACTTTTCAAAAGAAGACAGAAGGAAGGCCAAGAGACATATGAAAACATGCTCAAAGTCACTAATCATCTGAGAGATGAAAAGCAAAACAACAATGAGGTACCATCACACTCCTATCAAAAATGGTTATCATCAACAAATCAACAAAAGACAAGTGCTGGTGAGGATGCGGAGAGAAAGGAACCCTCATGCACTGCTGGTGGGAATGCAGACTGGTGCAGCCACTGTGGAAAACAGTATGGAGTTTCCTCAAAAAACTAAAAATGGAACTCCCAATTGACTCAGTAGTCCCACTTCTAGGATTATATACCAAGAAACCAGAAACACCAATCAGAAAGGATATAATCTTTCGGGTCCTCTTTTACTGCCAACACTGGCTCTCTTTTCCCATCCACCAAAGGAACTATCATAGCAGCACAATTTACCATAGCTAAGATTTGGAAACAGCCTAAGTGCCCATCAGCAGATGAGTGGATTAGAAAACTGTGGTACATCTACACAATGGAATACTAACTACACTGCGGTAAAAAAGAAGTAATTCTTTCCACTTGCAACAGCATGGATGGAGTGGAGAGCGTTATGCTAAGTGAATTAAGCCAGTCAGAGAAAGATAATTATCACATGATCTCACTCATTTGTGGCATAAAATGAACAACATAAACTGATGAACAAAAACAGATCCAGAGACAGAGAAGCAGTGATCAGACCGTGAAACCTCAGAGGGAAGGTAGGGGAGGGCTGGGTTAAGAGGGGAGAGATCAACCAAGGGCTTGTATGCATGCATATAAGCCTAACCAATGGACACAGACACCAGGAGGGTAAAGGCATGAATAGGGGTAGGGTGGGGACAATGGGGAGATAAGGACACATATGTAATACCTTAATCAATAAAGGAAAAAAAGAGCTTGGAAGTGTTCCTTCCTCTTGAATTAACAACATAGATAACTCATCTATAAAATATGTGAACAACATGATTCGGGGCAAGCATATTTATACATCAACTAGAGGCTCAGTGCACTAAATTTGTGCATGGGGAGGGTTTCCCTCAGCCCAGCCTGCACCCTCTCCAATCCGGGACACCTCGGGGAATGTCCAACTGCCAATTTAAGCCTGATCCCCAGGATCGGGTTTAAACCAGCAGCCAGACATCTTTTTCACAATCCTGGACTGCTGGCTCCTAATTGCTCACCTGCCTGGCTGCCCGGTCGCCCCTAAATGCCCCACCCGCCAGCCTAATTGCCCCTCACTGCCTCTCTGTGCCAGTCTAATCACCCCTAACTGTCCCCCATGCTGGCCTGGTCACCCCTAACAGCCCCTCGCTGATGGACAGGTCACCCCCAACTGTTCCCTCCCTGCTGACTTGGTCACTCCTAACTGCCCCTCCAGCTGGCCTAGTCACCCCTTACTCCCCTTCTGCCAGCCTGGTTACCACCAACTGCCCCCCTCTACCCTCTACCAGCTTGGTTGCCTCTAAATGCCCTCCCTACTGGCCATCCTGGATGCCTCTCACTGTACCCCCTACGAGCCTCATCACACCAAACTGCTGCCCCTGCCAGCCTGGTTGCCCCCAAGTGCCCCCACTTGCCAGCCTGGTCACCCCTCACGACCCTCCCACTGGCCTGGTCACCCCACACAACCTGCTGTTCAGTCGTTGGGTCATCCCTTACTAACCCCCCTGCCAGCCTGGTTGCCCCCAAGTGCCCCCACTTGCCAGCCTGGTCACCCCTCACGACCCTCCCACTGGCCTGGTCACCCCTAACTGCCCCCCTCTGCTGGCCAGGTCGTCCCCAACTGCCCCCTCCCTGCCATCCTGTATGCCCCTCACTGCCCCCCCACCAGCTTAATCACCCCCAACTGTCCCCCTGCCAGCCTGGTTGCTCCTAACTGCCCCCTAGTGTAACAATTAGGATTGAAATATTGGGCAGAAACAAGCAAAATAAAATTCAACAAATATATGAAAAAAAAAGGAAGATTCACTGAAGTAAAACTCCTGTGAAGGCAGTGTAATCAGAAAAATAGACATAAAACACTTAAAGGCAGTATAATCAGACTCAACATATATCAATGTTTTGTAATGCCTCACTATTTCATTAAAAACATCACATGTATTAATGTCTTATGTTGCCTATTTATTTCTTCTAATTTAAAAAGAAATAAAGATTTTTTTATTGATTTTATAAAGAGGAAGGAAAAGGGAGGGAGAGAGGAAAGGAAGGAGGGAGAGAGGGAGGGAGGGAAGGAAGAAGGGAGGGAGAGAGAAACATTGATTGATTGGCTGCCTCCCGCATGCACCCCAACTGGGAATCAAACCCTCCACATTTTTGTGTATGGGATGACACTCCAACCAACTGAGCCACAACAGTCAGGGATCTCACTTTTAATTTTTAAACAGCTCTAGCTATGACATTGGTTTATTCTGGCTGTGTTGTTTAGTTGATGATATAATATCATCTTAGCAAAGAGTAAGTACTATATGTAAATATGCCTTTGTGCATATATATAAACATCGTTATTTACTTTGTCAGTATCATTGCCCATTACTTTTTTCCTTGAAAAGGCATGTTGTAACTTGGTCTTGTAGCTACAACTCTTCCAGAATTCTTGGTATTTCTCAAGCTACGATCTATATGCCCTGAGATCTGTGAATATTTTCTGGAGGTAGAAAAGTTCTACAAAAAGTTTCAAATTTGAGATTTGTATTTTAATAATACTCTAAAAATGTTTTTAACCAGTTATACGGATAAAATTTCTGTCAAAATTTAGTCCATGGCAATTTAATGTTGAAATTTAATTAAGTCATTGTTTCTCCAAATAGGGCTCATGGGGTCAAGAACACATTTCTCAGAGTCATTGTTTTGTACTCTCTAAAGGGATTAGTGTATTAGTCAAGTTTGAGAAACGTTACTGTAGACTTTTTTCCTCCAAGTTTACAAATTCTTTTCAAGTTGGCATCTATCTGATTTCCCTTTGTTTTTAATATATTTTTACTAGAGGCCTGGTACACGAAATTAATGCATGGGGTCAGGGGGTGTCCCTCAGCCTAGCCTGCATCCTCTCGCAATCTGGGACCCCTTAGGGGATGTCGGGCCTAAACTGGCAATCCGGGATGCTGCATGCACCAGTGACCATACTTTTCATACAGGTGAAAGGCATCTTGCTGTTGTATGGGCAGCTACGTTTTTTTGCCCTGATTATAAAAAGTAGTACATAACATGATCCTTCTGAGGCTGTAGTACCATTTTACCCATCTTATGGTGGAAAAACTGAAGCAGAGAAGTTAAGCAATTGGCTTTATCACACAGTTATAAGTGTCAGAATCAGGACCGACCACAAAATGTGCAAGCCAGAGTCCATGCATGTCATCACTGCATCATCCTGTTTTTTCAGTGTTAGAGTAGCCTTGCCAGGTTTTAATATTTAAACCTAAGAGAATGTTCCCAATATATTGGGTAGGGTCCCTGGGCCTGGCTGGTGCTCAGGCCATCTGTGGGGTGCCAAGTGGGCGGGGTGATCAGGCGCTCCTGCTGGCACCTGCCTTGGCCGGCAGCCTGGCACTGCCCGCTGGCCCGTTCCACCCCCCAGTTGCCGCCACTGGTCAGCGGCAGCTCCTGCATTGAGCATCTGCCCCCTGGTAGTCAGTGCATGTCATACAACCAGTCGTTTCACAGTTCGGTTGATTTGCATATTAGGGTTCCATTAAATAGAATTGATTTCAGAGAGGAAGGGAAAGGAGGAGAGATATAGAAACATCAATGATGACAGAGAATCATTGATTGGCTGCCTCCTGTGTGCCCCCTATTGGGGATCTAGTACACAACTGGGCATGTGCCCTGACTAGGAATCAAGCCATGCCCTCCTGGGTCATAGGCTGCTGCTCAACCACTGAACCACACAGATTGTGCTACCTTTTTTTTTAGAATTAAATACAAAGGTAATTACATATTAAATATTTATAACTTATATATAAGATTAAGAGAAAATAAATTCTCTTGTACTCACCACCTAGTTTAAGAAATATATAACACTGGAGGCCTAGTGCACAAATTTGTGCACCAGTGGAATCCCACAGCCAGACCTGCGCCCTCTCACAATCTGGGAACCCCTCAGAAGATGTCGGACTACTGGTTTCGGCCTGATCCTTCCAGGCCAGGCCAAGGGACCCCACCAGTGCACAAATCTGTGCACCGGGTTTCTAGTATGCATATAAGATCTTTGGTTAATCTCTCCCCTCTTCCCCCTTCCCTCTGAGATTCATCAGTCTGTTCCATGTTTCCATGCCTGTGCGTTGACCGTCTGCCTCCCTGGTGGTCAGTGCACATCATAGCTACCGGTCAAACAGCCGGACATTAGGATGGTCGCTTAGGCTTTTATATACGTAGATTACTAGTAACCTTAGTGCCCCCTTTCTTATATCTTAGACTTAGAGAATATTATGCCTTCTAAAAAAGAATTCTGTACTTTTCTCTTCATTCTGGCTGTTAAGTTTATGAACTTTCTTTCATAGTACTTGAGTTCCTGGTGTGCTGGCCTGGTTTCCTCTGTGAACTCTTATTCTGGGTTGGGTGGACTCCTGTCCCCTGCCCATTTTGTCTCTCAGAGAATAATGTCTGCCTCCCAGCAAGCATCCAACACTCTTCCCCTCTGGTCTGCCAATATCTCATCCTTCACATCCACGCATCTTCTGTTTCCCCAGAAATTTCTCACACTTTTATGTGCGTTTTCTCAGCTACATCAGCTTCAATTTTGCTTTTGAGGCAATTCTTACTTGGATGGAGTGTATGTGTGCATATGTGTGTGTGGTGGGGAATGGTTTGGCAGATCATGTCAGTTGGTGATCTTTTCTAAATGTATGTATAGTGCTATAATATGTTGAAATATTGGCAGAGTATCATTTGTAATTGTCAGCAGTCTGGATTTGTCTAAAACATAGTTATATAATTTATAAAATCATGTTTCAAAGATGTCCTGAATTTCCTGGTAAAATAAGGATTGAGTATTAAGATTTTTTGTGTAATACTATCCTTAATTTTTCTAAATGAATAATTTTATCAGAGAGACTGGTGAAATAAAAAACCTTAAAATTATATGTTTAGCTGAAACCGGTTTGGCTCAGTGGATAGAGCGTCGGCCTGTGGACTGAAAGGTCCCAGGTTCAATTCCGGTCAAGGGCATGTACCTGGCTTGCGGGCACATCCCCAGTGGGAGATGTGCAGGAGGCAGCTGGTCGATGTTTCTCTCTCATCGATGTTTCTAACTCTCTATCTCTCTCCCTTTCTCTCTGTAAAAAATCAATAAAATATATTTTAAAAAATTATATGTTTAATAAAATTTATATACAGTGAGAGTTTCTTAAACTTTTTCCTTATATGCTACAGAAAGAATAAAAAGCAATCTAGTTCTATTGCAGGGAATAAAAACCATGTATGAAATATTTAAAATATATTTTATGTATATAATGTTTCTTTCTATTAAGAAATACATTTTCAAAAGCTAGCACCTGATTTATAAAGTTTAAAATATTTTGTCATTACAATTTCCCCAGATCCTTTGAATAAACTGTAGAATTTAGCTATTAGGGGTATCATCTAGGACCTCTGAAAGCATTGTTTCCCTCTTTAAACTAGAGAAAAACTAAATAAAACGTAAAACATTATTCAGAGACTTTGGAGTTGGAAAACCTGAAGCAGGAAGAAAGCATATTTCCTATTTTACATTTCATTGCCAGTGACAGATGTTATGCACTTCAACAATCATTCAAAATCCTGGGAGTATTCTGTCACTGTCACATCACAATTGATGGATGTAGCTGAGGGTTAAAGTGCAGGGGGAGGTGCAGGTGAGACCTCCTCTCTAAAGACTACAGTGTCATCACACTCAGTGTCCAGTCATTTCTTTAACACAAGCTTTCTCTGTGTGAGGGAATTACTATGAATGATAATGAACAAACACATCCAGTTTTGAGATTCCTTATGGGCAAGCATTTAGAAACTCTAAATATAAAAAGGCTTATCATAAACAGATTCCATCTCATTTTTATCAAACATCATATCAGTATTTTCAAAACAGGTGATGAAAAAAGCACAAAGGCATTAGATGTTGCCATTCACATAGAACTGACAAGAAGAGCTTTTTCAGTGAGGTAGTCTATGGCTTTTAGAGAAATGATCAAAGTAAAGATTACTCATGGTTATTTTCAACCTAATTTGTGGAACTACTAATATGCTTTGGTCCTTCTGAATCAGAACTAAGCAAAAACAGCAGAGTTTCTAAGGTTTCTGATCCTCAGTACAGTCAGAAGTCAAACCTCTTGATGCTATACGACATTTGGATTTTATCTTTGACTGTTGTGAAGTCATTGCAGAATCATTGCAGAAGGCATTTTCATTCATGCTTATACCTACATAAAATATGATAGATTTTTGACTTAAATCCCAGAATAAGATATCTAATCAATGGGTGCTGTAGTTCTATCCCTACTCTGATTTCAAGATTTATATAAAAAATTATGTTAGACATTTGCTGGGATAGCTCAGAAAAACTGTGTCAGTGAGGAATTTCTTATCAAGATACTGTGTCCTCAGCCACAGGTAGTACTGCAGCTGAGGTCCAGCTCAGGTATCTAAAATGCCTGGGTCACATGGTTACCCACATTAAGAACATTCCATGAATGGAAAATATCCTATGATGTGGTTTCATTTTATTACATATTCATAGAGTACTCAATGAAAAATAGGAGATAGAATCCTATTTATTCACCAGAGGCCCAGTGCACGAAAATTTGTGCACTGGGGAGGTGGGGGGGGGGGGGACTTGGCCTTAAGCCTAGTCTGCCCCCTCTCACAGTCCGGGAGCCCTCAGGGGATGTCCTACTGATATGATGTCCTCTGTGGGAGGCGACTGGGCTGATCATGGGAAGGTGCTGCCCCCTTCACCCTGTTGCTGCTGCCACTGCCAGCTGCCGCAGCCATGAAGGTGTTTTCATCAATACGGAGTCCAGTCCCTCCACCACAAAAAAGTGACAACTTTCTTTAGGCATTTTCAAGATGTCTCTTTCATAGGATATGACATTTCTTTCTTTCTTTTTTTTTGTATCTTCACCTGAGGATATTTTCCCATTGATTTTTAGAGAGCATGGAAGAGAGAGGAAAAGACAGAGAAAAACATCAATGTGAGACAGACACTTCGCTTGATTACCTCCTGCATGAGCCACAGCCAGGGAGAAGCCTGAAACCTAGGTACATGCCCTTGACCAGAATTGAACCCGGACCCTGTAGTCCACAGGCTGAGGCTCTATCCACTGAGAAAAACTGGCTAGGGCAGGATATGACATTTCTGCACCCCTCCAGCAGTGGACCTTCATTTTTTCCTCCAGGAGTGAGGTGGAAAGACCCTAGATAACCTTCTTGGATTCTTATTATCCAAGTTACCAAGAACACTGCAAATGGTGTACATGGAGCTTAGCCATTGAGCGGTCAGAAAAGGTGTTTCCTCTGCAGCTCACATGCAGAGGTGGGACTTCTATTGTGCCATAGCTGGCAGGCCCTCTTCTCTCCAGGCCTGGGCCATCCATGGCTTGCTTCACTGTGCATGCAGTCCCCTCCAACCCACCTGCGTGTGCAGCCTCCTCCTGAGCAGTAGTGATGTTACGGCGTCCTGGACAATTTGCATATCACCTCTTTATATATATAGACGAGGCCCAGTGCACAAAAATAATTTGTGCACTCAGGGGGAAGGGGGGGTGTCCTTCAGCCCGGCCTGTGCCTTCTCGCAGTCTAGAACCCCTTGGGCAGAGGGCAGGCCCAATCCCTAGGTGCAGCACCTGGTAGGTCTCAGAGCAGATCCAATTGGGGAGTTGGGGCGCTGCCCCCTGTCGTGCACAGAGCAGGGCGGATTGGGAGGTTGCGATGCCACCCTCAGTCATGCTCAGGGTAGGGCTGATTGG
>NW_006286687.1:42391-54300 GCF_000327345.1 Myotis davidii
GGGGGCTGTCCCCTGTCACGCACAGAGCAGGGCCCATCAGAGGGGTTGGGGCTCCGTACCCTGTCACACACAGAGCAGAGCCAATCAGGGGTTTGCGGCGCTGCCCCCTGTCACGCACAGATCAGGGCCCATCAGTGGGGTTGGGGCTCCGTACCCTGTCACGCACAGAGCAGGGCCCATCAGGGGGTTGTGGAGCTTTCCCCTCTCACCCACAGAGCAGGGCGGATCAGGGGGTTGGGGCACCACCCTCTATCACCCACAGAGCAGGGCCAATCAGGGGGTTGGGGTGCCGCCACTCTCACACTCAGGGCAGGGCAGATGGGGAGGTTATGGCTCTACCCCATCACACACAGAGTAGGGCCCGTGGGGGCGGGGGGTTGGGGAGCCACACCCTGTCACACACAGAGCAGGGCCGATCAGGGGGTTTGGGTGCTTCCCCCTGTCACACTGATCCCCGTGCCGGGAGGCCTCTCAGCTCCTCTGATCCCAGTGCTTGGAGGCATATTACCCTTTTACTATATAGGGTAGAGGCCTGGTGCCCGGGTGGTTGCCAGCTGGTTTGCCCTGAAGTGTGTCCTTGATCAGGGTGGGGGTCCCCACTGGGGTGCCTGGCCAGCCTGGGTGAGGGGATGATGGCTGTTTGCAGCTGGTCACACATCCTTCAGGATGGGGATACTCACTGGGGTGCCTGGCCACTCTGGGTGAGGGGCTCAGGGCTGTTTTCAGGCTGTCAGGTGACGGAAGCTCCCAACCGCTTTTTTTCTTTTTCTTTTTTTTATTCTCAG
Organism: Myotis davidii; assembly: GCF_000327345.1. Classification (NCBI taxonomy): domain Eukaryota; kingdom Metazoa; phylum Chordata; class Mammalia; order Chiroptera; family Vespertilionidae; genus Myotis; species Myotis davidii. The sequence continues at coordinate 43,177 of NW_006286687.1, forward strand.
CCAGTTTTAGCTTTGAGGCTTTGCTCCAGCTCTTAGGCCTCCGCTGCTGAAAGTAGGTTTCTGGCCTTTGCTTACAATGTTGCGATCCTGCTGGCTGAAGCCTGGCGGACTAAAGCAGGTTTCTGGGGTTTTGTTTAGCTTCTATATTTGTTACATAGTTGCTTAGAGTTGCAGCTCAGAGGCCTGCAGCGGCAGGCGGGGAACGTTGGACTCCTCCATCACTGAAGCAAGCAAGCCTCATGTTAGTTTCAAGCTGCCTGGCTGCTGGCCGCCATCTTGGCTGGCAGTTAATTTGCATATCTCGCTGATTAGCTAATGGGAAGGGTAGCGGTCATATGCCAATTACCATGTTTCTCTTTTATTAGATAGGATTCTTCTCAGAGATGAATGACATTGAGTATATATTCCTCTGAGCACTATAGTTGCAGGGCAAACCTTGAAGTCTTGAACCTGGATCTGGGGCACAGTACATTACTCTCACACCATCACCTTCCCAAAATAATCAATATTGTAATCCACCTTCCTTTTCCAAGGAAGTAGGTTTCTGCCTAATGCCCAGAGAGCCTTCCTCTAACCCCATCTGTGATCTGAAGCTCTCTGATTATGAGAACAGATTAGTCACTTTTCTGTTTTTTATCTTGCTGCTGACGCAGGCCAAAGGCTCTTGCAGCCTTATTTCCATGAAGATAAAGGAAAGGCAGAGACCCAGTGCCAAGCAGCTAGCCCCCTTCCTAGTCACAAGACCTATAAAGCCTCCTAATGTCAGGTTTAGTGTTGGAGGGCTGAGAGGTCTAGTAGCCCAGGTCCTGTGCTAGAGATGTTACACTACAGATACCACGTGGCCCTCAGAAAGTCTCATGAGGTAAAACATTTTACACATATAACTATCCTTTAATACTTAATGAAAAGATGGTTTAACATATACTAAACCTTAGGTAAAATTCCATGTTCTGAGAAGTGAATCAAATTCATCATCTAATATGTATGCATACATTTGAAATACCTCTGGGCTATACTTTACTCATGCTTTTATCTCTTTTAATGTCAATGGTTAGTGTGGTTGTAGAACTGGTCATCAGGATAGTCATTTTAAAAGAAGGCTGGATGGAAACAAAGAGAGGGATATAATCTGGCCAATGTTTTGTGACAGGTTATGGCTGGCAGGAGGGTCAGAGTCCAGGGCTGAAGCATGCACAATGGAAGCCTGGGAAGGGATGTGTGCACAGCTGGAGTCTCCTCTTCAATGGGCTTCTCATTGCATAGTGCTTATATGCTCACACATTGCTAAAAGGCTTGTTTTTAAAAGTGAAACAGAAAAAGCACAATACCAATGTCTTATACATATTATTAGAATGTTTGTAGATTTGAGTTGAAAAGATGAACGGTAAATTATCTTTCAAAGTTTCCTACTGCTAGGATTTTCAAAATTTTCTATACATGTATCAGCTAGCTCTCTATAAAGCACATCGTATCTGGTATAAACATTAAAGCCACATACTTTAAAAGCAGATTTGATTTTGAGCTGAGGTCCCAATGTGTTTTAAAAGTCTATTGAAGAGACAACAATGTTGACTTGCCCCTCTTGTGACTATCTTGTTGGAAGATACAGCACATAATGAGAAATGTCAAGTCCCAAGATCAATGAAATTTTGGGCTCTAGGGATTCTAGGAATAGCATTGATCCTTTTAAAGAACACCAGGCAGAGATGGGTTGTAATATATTGCAAAGAGGGGCTCAGGAGGATTAGTGGCCAAGTCCAAGATACCTACCTAACAAAAAAGTCAATCAGCTTTTAGCACAAATTGCTTGTTCTGCTCTCCTTTCTCTCATGCAGTAGGCTTCTTCCAATTAAAGTGCACAAATTAATTTTTATCACTCCCAAATTAGTTTCAGAATTTTTGGGAAAGTCTGTTTCAGATTAAAGCACCTGTCCCTCACATGCCTACAATTCTGTTATCAAGTCAGGACCTATTTAAATATCTAAGGACATTTTTGATATTCACAGTCACAAGTTTGAAAGAGTAATAATGATTATTAATATTATAAAATCCTATATAATAAAAGGCTAATATGCAAATTGTCCCATCAGGATTTTGACCGACCAGAATTCAACCACTCGCTATGACATGTGCTGACCACCCGAGGGTGGCATGGAATGAAGGAAGGCCCTGGCCAGCAGCTGAAAGGAAGGCCCCAGCTGACAGCCAGAAGGTCTCAATCAGCCCTGATCGCCGGCCAGGCCTAGGGACCTTACCCCTGCACAAATTTCATGCACCAGGGCTCACTAATAATACTAATATTAATAAAGTAACTATGATTCAACTGTAACCTATGCTAGGTAGCCTTTTCTTTATTCTTTTATGGTTTAAAACTCTTTGTAATAATCTGTTTTAAAATTTTCATTGTCTTGGTCAGAAATTCATTGAAACTATAACATAATTAGAAAAAAGCTTTTTTTTTTGAGATGTTTAGTTACAACAATATTTTTGACACAATAAAACCATAAACTCTTTCCATATCTAAAAAAATCCACTAATATTACTTATTTTTCTCTGTGGCACTAATAGAGCTATCCATCGAAAAATAATGACAATACAAAAGAAGCATAAATATACAGTGGTGGGAGAAAGTAGGTTAAATTACCAGCCATCACTGTCTAAAAGATAAATCATAAATAAGGATATAAAATAATGATAATATGATAATAAGACATATAATACAAATAAATATTAAAATGATTAATAACAATATAGGAATAAACTTTCACATACTCACAACTGTAAACCTACTTTTGCTCATTTCTGTATTAAAGTAACTCGAATCTACCTTGAGCAGTGTGCAAAGTAAGGTGAGTAAATGCATCTTTTGATGTGATGCTGTATAAATACAATTCAGCCGCTGACATATAAAGCAATTCATTATCTATATCAAAGCTAATCTCTGAATCCTAACAGCCACTGGAATATTATGTTTCATGCTAGGATTGCAAGTCTAGGTTAATATATACATCCCTCCAAACCTAAGGACACTGTGTCAGACACTTAAATATGAATTTATAATAACTAGCTTTTTGGTCTTAAGCAGCAATGCATTATGAAATAGAAAACACATAGCCTGATTCTCTGACCTGTGAATTGGTAGCTAGATCAGATTAAACCGGAAGAGAAAAAAGAATCTTTTTCTTCATATTGTGAGTTTTCTGATAGCAAGGGCTACATCTATGTCAATACCCATGACTGATCCCTGATGTGACAGTCAACTCAGTGTGTGCTGTGACTGCCTTTACAAAAAGTGCAAAAAGTGAACAGAAAACGTGTATGGTCTCTCTAGTCACAAATATTTACGCTACTAGGTAGACTGGCTACTTTAACAGATCGAGTCATAAATCTGTCAAGTCAATCAAATACTTAGTATGATCAATTATTATTTTTTCCTATTGTGATTATATATATGACAAAAAGCTGAAGGCAGTTTTTACATAATCATCAATTTGTACCCAAGAGGTAAGGCTAAGCATTTTGTAGATGCTCAAAATATTAATGATATCAAATATCATCTGATAGCAATTCATGATTCATGTAACGCATACGTAATGTATCAATATATCCAAACAAGAAAAGCAGTTTTGTGATCAGTGTAATATAGATTCCTGTAAACAGCAGAAGCTAAAAGATTTTGACTCAAAGCATCCTCTGCTGCTAAGACCTGGACAGCATTATGCTAAGTGAAATAAGCCAGTCAAAGACAAGTACCATATGATTTCACTCATATGTGGAATCTAATGAACAAAATGAAAAAGCAAGCAAAACAGAGACAGACTCATATATAGATAGCAGGCTGACAGCTATTGGGGGTTGGGGCTGGGTGTGGGGGGTGGAGCAATTAGGCAAAAAAGAAAAAACTCATAAGAGAGGGACAACACTGTGGTGATTGTTGTGGGGAGTGGGCCTGGAGGGAGGCTGAGGAGGGTGTATAGGGAGGACAAATGGTGATGGACAGAGACTTGATTTGGGGTGGTGAACACACAATGCAGTGTACAGATGATGTTTTATGGAATTGTACACTTGAAGCCTATATAATTTTGTTAACCAGTGTCATCCCAATAAGTTTAAAAAAATAGTACCAACACACAGTAAACATTCAATACATGCTTGTTTGACTAACACTTTAGGTGCTCAACCTATGTATTCTAGAAGAGCATTACATGTATTAAAGATAACATGAAATAAAGCCATATTACACATGTCCACATTAAATGTCCAATAAACTCTTGACCAGGTGGGTTTTATGAAAGTGGTTTAGGTGCATAATGATGACAACATCCTATCTAATAATAGACAAACATGGTAATTAACCATAGCTCCAACACGCTTCCCATTGGCTAATCAGGGTGATATGCAAATTAACTGCCAACCAAGATGGCGGCTAATTTGCATACTACAAGCAGGGTAGGACAGCTGCAAGCCGCCATCCAGGCCCCCCTGTGCATCGGGGCTGGGCGGGGGCAAAGACAAGCGGTGCCCATAGCTTTGCCCTAGCCCGACAGGGGGCCCACTCCCCTGTGCGATCCAGGTGCGGGCAGGGGCTGGGGCGAAGGCAAGCAGTGCCAATCGCTTCGCCCTATCCCTCATTGGCCCACCGGAGACAGAAGGCTCACTCCCATGTGCAATCCGGGTTCCGGCGGGGGCTGAGGTGAAGGCAAGCGGTGTCGATCGCTTCGCCCTAGCCCTCACCGGCCCACTAGAGACAGGGGGCCCACTCCCATGTGCGACCTGGGGGGCAGCTGGGGGATCAGCAGCATGGCTTACCTTAGCCTGAGCCCTGCCCGCCCACCAGGAGCCAGCCAGGGGAGGGCCAAGAAGGCAGGATGCAACCCTGGAGCACTGGAGCCACCCGGGCTCTCCCTGCCTTCCATGCTTCATGAATGGCAAGTTTCCACAGAGGCAGCGGCTGCGGGACGCAGAGTGGGAGACAGGGGACCGGGCCAAGCCTGGCTGGGGCTCGGGCTTGACAGAGGGCACCAGCGCGGAGTTGATCTCCCTAGTGGGTGGTGGCTCCCCCTGCCGCCAGGGAGATCTCCTCTGCGCTGGTGCCCTCTGTCAAGCCCAAGCCGCACTCGCACTCGGCCTGCTCCCGTCTCCTGCTCTGCGCCCTGCAGCTGTTGCATCCGTGGAAACTTGCCATTCATAAAGCGTGGGCGGTGGGGAGGAGGAGGCACCTAAGAAGTCTCCGACCTCCTGCGGCGGGAGCTGGGAACTTTGTGCCGGGGTGCTCCCGGCGTGGCCATGGCAGAAGGGAGCCGGGACTCTGGCCACTGCCGCCGCCGCCCCCCAGCTGGCTCTGGGTGCTTGGCGCTCTGGCTACTGCTGCTGCTTTGACTGCTGGAAGCTCAGCTGCTGCTTGGGGTCCAGGCGCAGGTGGCGGGACAGGGTCCTGGGCCAGATCAGCAGCCCCTGCCGCTGCTGCTTCAGCAGCAACAGAGTGGGAAGCAATACAATGGTGAGCAGGGCCAGAGCCCCGCCTGCCCACCGGGGACATGGGGCCCTCTCCGATAAAGAGAGAGAGGGAGAGAGAGAGAGAGAGAAATTACAATTGGTTAATTGGTTCCCTCACTCCTGTGAGAGAGACACATCAATAGGTTCTCCTCTCATTGACCACTTGGATTCCAAGCCAGCGAGGGCTGCCTTCAGGCCGCAGCTCCAGGTCCCTCACCCCCCACCCCAGGCCCGAGAGCACAGTGCTGGGCAGGGGCACCCAGGGGTTCAGGAAGGTAGCACTAGGGGCCAGCATGAGTTTTGGGGGGGGGGTTGTGTTTACAGCGCCAAGTTCCCCACTTCTGCCCTGGCCTGCGCATCCCTCTTCCTTCCCGTCAGAGGCCCAGCTCCTGCCTACATGCTTGCTGGGCAGGCCCAAGTGCACTGGGGAGTGACCCATGGTGATCAGGATGGCCACTTCCTGGGATGGGATGGCCAGACCACAGGGATTCATGAAGGCGATGAGGCCCGTGGGGCATGCGCAGCCCTTAGGTGGCGGGGTGGCCAGCCTAGCCCAGTCTGGCTTCAGTGTGGCCAGTGGAAGCCCGAGGCCACCCCAACCCCCACAGGGCCTAAGCAGATGGTGGCTCAGTGGAGAGCGGTGTCTCCATGCATGGTGCCTAGGGGAGGCTGTGAGCTGCTGCAACCCCGCCCCATGCTTCAGGGATGGGGAGAAGGCTCGCAGCCACCAGCACCCTAGGCTGCACCGCCTGGCCTGTGCCTCAGCCTGCCAGGTTGGCAAGGTCCAGAGCAGGTGAGCTGCTCCCTTCCCCCAGTGGTAGAATAGGGAGTAGAGTGCTGGGTGCAGGGAGGGGGCCTCAGCTGGGATCCTCCTGGTGTGGGGAAGGGGCCCAGCCTGGGCGGGGTAGGGAGCTTAGGAAGTCTGGCTAAGCAGGCACTGGTTCATACCAACTCTTACTCTGCCACCTTCCTCTAGCTCTTCAAGCTAGCCCCCCTGCCCCACCTGTCCCGGGGAATGGGCTCTGGGTGACCTCCCTAAGCTCAGACTGTGGACCCAGAGACCTCAAGGAAGAGTGCCTGGCCGGTCCTGGGCAGGGGCTGGTGCAGAACTACCAGGGCACAGTTGCTTCGGTGTCTCGGTGAACTCCACCATCGTTGGGCTCCTGTCAGTCCAAGGCCTAAGCCTCCGCCATGACAAAGAAAGAACAGAGCAAGGGGCCCAGAGGAAGGGAGGACAATTGAAGAAAACCATGTCTAGACTTTCCCCAGCCCTCTCCTTCTTTCTGCTGCCTACAAGAGCCCCAGGCCCAGCCACAGTTCTGTTTCCATCTTTTAGTCCCCTATTCTCTAACAACAGAGGAAAGAAATAAGGAAGGAGTCTGTGCTGCCTTCAGAAGGTATCTGTATACCTGATCAGCCAGTTGCTTTCCACAGAGGGAGGCCAGACTTCGGCTTAGGCCTGCTCCCCACAGGGACATCAGTAGGACATTCTGTGAGGGCTCCCAGACTGTTGTTAGAGGGGGCAGGCTGGGCTGAGAGATGCCCCCTGAGTGCACAAATTTTTGTGCACCAGGCCACTAGTCTTTTAATAAAAATAAATTCTTATATGTGGAGGTAATGCTAAAAAATATACACTGATAATATTCTGCTGTAACTTCTTTTTTTATTATTTATTTATTTATTATTTTTCTTTATTGATTAAGGTATTACATATGTGTCCTTATCCCTCCATTTCCCTCCCCCACCCCCCAACTCCTGCTCTCACTGCCCTGGTGTCTGTGTCCATTGGTTAGGCTTATATGCATGCATACAAGTCCTTTGGTAGATTTCTTCCCCTTACCCCCACCCTCCCCTGCCTTCCCTCTGAGGTTTGATGGTCTGATCAATGCTTCTGCTACTGTAACTTCTTAAGGGTAATCTTAAATAAAATGCTGCATTTTAACAAGTACAATATTCACAATTTTGTTCTTAAAGATTAATAGAAACATTTCTATTTATGTAGCTCCTGTTGTAAGGAACTTTAAACACTCCAAATATTACTACATCTAACTTTTCTTGCTAACTGATGGATCAAAGCTATAATCAATTATTAACCATCTTTTGGTTTAAAAAAACATTAGAGAATAATGTAAAATAAAGTAGCTAACAGATAATTACTATAATTTAACATTTTTCTTCAAAATTCTTTACATCATAGCAGTACATTATATAAAATATCTTACCTCTACCAGATGGTAGCTTTCAAGAATTAAATACTTTTTTGAAATATCATTTTAATCATTTCTGAGCTTCATTTTGAAGATGTTAATTAATTGGATTTAAAGCAGTGTTCTGTTTAAAAAATTTTAATAATATGTCTAATTTTTGTCAATGTAAATAGACTTGCTGCTTAATTCAACTTTTCTAATGAATGTTACACTACTATTGATATACAGAAACATTGGAAATATGTGAAAATATATTTAGATAAAATAATGTGGTAATATGCTATACTTGAGAATAATAAAGCTATCACTGGCAGATCAAATGTCACACACACAATTTATTAGTATTTGGAGTACGATGTTTCTTATAAGGTAGAATTGGTAGCTAATTATTTGGCTGGTAGGAAATCAATCAATGTTGAATTTTTTTCCTTAAACCAGTATTACATCTTAGTTAACAACTTAAAATAGAGGCTGAAATGTATAATACACACACTATCTTTTATTCAGTAAGAGACACTACTTCAGAATACACTTTGTTTCTTCATCTACTGCTCTTCAACTGTAGCTAAAGGCAAGAATAAAACCTCACAAAATACTTGGTCATCTATTCTATCTATCTATCTATCATCTATCTATCTATCTATCTATCTATCTATCTATATCTATCCATCATCATTTTATTGTCTATCTATCCATCATCATTTTATTGTCTATCATCTATCTACTATCTATCTATCTATCTATCATCTATTTTTTTTCTGTATGATAGCGCCTTTGCTCCTACCAGTTGAAAGTCATTTTCTATTTTTGCAGTATTCCTGTCAAAACACATAAGAGTTGGGGGTGAGTGGGACTTGAAGAGTAAATGTACAATTCAGTTCCCATCCCCAGCTATTTCACAGGTTGGAATGGACCAGGGAAGGCAGCCTCCAGCCACACAGTTGTAATATGTCATCTTGCACATTTCTCATCTATTCTTAAAATATTTCAGTGGTAGATGCCAGCACTCTTAAGAAATTCTTATCTCTGTTAGTCATCAATATTCCTTTAAGTCATGTTTTGGTTTATTTTGGAGTACTGTTTAAGCTTGGACCAATATATGAATTATAATTAGGATAACCCTGGTTTAGGTACTTGCCATAACCAATGCTTTATAGAAAACAATCTCTATTTTACTGAAAATATGTGAACTTGAACTACTGAAAGCTTGGTAATTAAAAACACTAATTATATCTAGGCAATCTCTTATGTGGTTCTCAGTCATTTTACACTATTCATTGAAAACCTATTATGTGTGTTACTACGCCAGGAACCAGAGACTTCAAATGGAAAGGGAGAGATTCATGACACACTTCAGTTCTTCCTCAAAACAACAGTTCCAAGGAACAATAACTGACTTTCCATGAACAAAGGTTCCATGGAAAAACATGTTTGAGAAACTGTGGGTTAAGCAATTGTTCACATATCTATTTGTGTAAGACTTTTACAGCTTCATAGCAAATAAGAGTATATGTGGTATTTTCTAAAATTATTTTACTCTGGATTCCCATTTTCCCCCCTACAGAATATCTTAAAGAGCACTGTTGAATAAAAACACTTAAGAATCATCCCAAGCAAAGAAATCTCCTTGTTCATGTTTTGCATTCTCAATGACTATTCTGAAGTTGGTACTCAATCATTGTTAAATGAATAAAAGGAGGTAGTTACTATACTACATGGCAGAAAGTAGTAAGTGTCCTCACTGAGGTACAAATAAAACTTTATGGAAATTCAGAGGAGGGAGAGAATTCAGCTGGGAGGAACTATATAAGGTTTAATGAATCAAGAAATTTCTGAATGACAGGGGCATTTGAAGATAAAAGAAGGGCAGCTGAGCAGAAGGTCAATGGGAAGGGACTGGGAACATCTCCAGGCTAAAAGTTATTATACTTGCTCTTTTTTACACATTGAATAAAACTACATTCCAATAGAAATCTTTGCCACCTGAACTTTTGTATTTTAAAATCCTTACAAACTCAGGAAAAACTATTAGAAAAATTAAAAAGGGAAATTATGCTTAAATGAATTTATAGTCTGATAGGACAGTATTAAACAATACTTACTGCTATTAGGGTTGTCTCCAATGATATGGTGTCGCCCACTCCAGTACCAGAGAAGCAGGGTTGCATCTCGAGACCCTGACACAATATAGCAGTCCCCACCTATGTATGATTCAGACCTGGCCAAGCAGGTGACCACATCCCAATGGCCAAATACAATCTGAGTTAATTTCCCTGAAACACAGAAACAGCAGATTTAATTCATTTGCTATTTTTCTTTAAATGGCAAGAACTTTATTTTACTATATTTGTGAAAAGTGACCCTATAGACCTACAAATTTGTAAGGTAATTAAATTATAGCAACAGATTTGCTTTCTTTAATTGCTTCTGAAAAATAATACAGTACTATCACTTGGGATTTTTTAAGAAAAGGACTTACAAGATAACACAATGATGATTTTTGTTTGAGCCAGACTAAAGGGAGATTTAAGGTCTTTTACTGGATTTGATTTGGAATGAGACAACAGTCCCCTTTGCCCTGTGAAATCAGGGTTCATGCTAAAGTTCAGAATGGAGGGCATGATAAATAGTTAACTTATAATGTAAACATTTAATTTGGATCTTGGCACTCAAGATAAAAATGCCTACATTATTATGATTTCATATTATGATTTAAATATAACAATAGGCATTTTGAAGAGAATAAGGTATTTCAAATTGAAGGGTACCTGTTTCTGTAGAATAAACTCTGAAACTCTTATCCCAGAATCCACAGATGAGAATATAGCGATTATCCGCTGTGACCACAAAACAATGTGCATTGATTTGGATACTCTGGTCAACAAGGTCTGTGATCTGCCGTTTGTTCACACCAGAATTATTGGCTAAATGTAAATAGAAAAAAAGAGAAATATTTCATACAAGTTTCATCAAGCACTTATAGAAGTAATAATTTTATACTTCATTTGTGTAGAAAAGTTTTTTAAGGGTATATAGGTTAATATTTTAATATTTACCCATGAGGAATATAAACTTTTTTAGTAGCAGTGATTATTTATAAACCATATTACATATTTAAAAGTTGTCATAAATTTAAATTCTTCCTCCACCAATAAATAAATACAATATGAGGAATTCAAGATAATGACTTTAAAACAATATCTAAATGCATTTAATTTCATATATGTTTACGATACACAAGTACATTAGTGTCCACAAGTTTAACATTAATGAGGAATAATACTGTCTAAGGTATCCTATCTAATAAAAGAGAAACATGGTAATTGGCGTATGACCCCTACCCGTCCCATTGGCTAATCAGGGCGATATGCAAATTAACTGCCAGCCAAGATGAGGCTTGCTTGCTTCAGTGATGGAGGAA